>NW_027436853.1:0-134000 GCF_047716275.1 Strix uralensis
GAGAATTCCCTGCTAGCACCTTCTCTGTGCCTGGGAAGCAGAAGTGTTCACATTGCTTCGCAGAATCGCTTTTGTGCAGAAAACAGTAACACTTGTTCAGAACGAAAGAAAGCACAGAGCCCCAGATTTTATGTTGTCCTGGAGAGCTTGCATAGCACTGAGGAAGGCAGGCAGAGAATTCCCTGCTAGCACCTTCTCTGTGCCTGTTCACATTGCTTTGCAGAATCGCTTTTGTGCAGAAAACAGTAAACACTTGTTCAGAACGAAAGAAAGCACAGAGCCCCAGATTTTATGTTGTCCTGGAGAGCTTGCAGAGCACTGGGGAAAGGCAGGCAGAGAATTCCCTGCTAGCACCTTCTCTGTGCCTGGGAAGCAGAAGTGTTCACATTGCTTCGCAGAATCGCTTTTGTGCAGAAAACAGTAACACTTGTTCAGAACGAAAGAAAGCACAGAGCCCCAGATTTGCTGTTGTCCTGGAGAGCTTGCAGAGCACTGGGGAAAGGCAGGCAGAGAATTCCCTGCTAGCACCTTCTCTGTGCCTGGGAAGCAGAAGTGTTCACATTGCTTTGCAGAATCGCTTTTGTGCAGAAAACAGTAACACTTGTTCAGAATGAAAGAAAGCACAGAGCCCCAGATTTTATGTTGTCCTGGAGAGCTTGCAGAGCACTGGGGAAAGGCAGGCAGAGAATTCCCTGCTAGCACCTTCTCTGTGCCTGGGAAGCAGAAGTGTTCACATTGCTTCGCAGAATCGCTTTTGTGCAGAAAACAGTAACACTTGTTCAGAACGAAAGAAAGCACAGAGCCCCAGATTTTATGTTGTCCTGGAGAGCTTGCAGAGCACTGGGGAAAGGCAGGCAGAGAATTCCCTGCTAGCACCTTCTCTGTGCCTGGGAAGCACAAGTGTTCATATTGCTTCGCAGAATCGCTTTTGTGCAGAAAACAGTAACACTTGTTCAGAACGAAAGAAAGCACAGAGCCCCAGATTTGCTGTTGTCCTGGAGAGCTTGCAGAGCACTGGGGAAAGGCAGGCAGAGAATTCCCTGCTAGCACCTTCTCTGTGCCTGGGAAGCAGAAGTGTTCACATTGCTTCGCAGAATCGCTTTTGTGCAGAAAACAGTAACACTTGTTCAGAATGAAAGAAAGCACAGAACCCCAGATTTTATGTTGTCCTGGAGAGCTTGCAGAGCACTAAGGAAAGGCAGGCAGAGAATTCCCTGATAGCACCTTCTCTGTGCCTGTTCACATTGCTTCGCAGAATCGCTTTTGTGCAGAAAACAGTAACACTTGTTCAGAACGAAAGAAAGCACAGAGCCCCAGATTTTATGTTGTCCTGGAGAGCTTGCAGAGCACTGGGGAAAGGCAGGCAGAGAATTCCCTGCTAGCACCTTCTCTGTGCCTGGGAAGCACAAGTGTTCATATTGCTTCGCAGAATCGCTTTTCTGCAGAAAACAGTAACACTTGTTCAGAATGAAAGAAAGCACAGAACCCCAGATTTTATGTTGTCCTGGAGAGATTGCAGAGCACTGAGGAAACGCAGGCAGAGAATTCCCTGCTAGCACCTTCTCTGTGCCTGTTCACATTGCTTCGCAGAATCGCTTTTGTGCAGAAAACAGTAACACTTGTTCAGAACGAAAGAAAGCACAGAGCCCCAGATTTTATGTTGTCCTGGAGAGCTTGCAGAGCACTGGGGAAAGGCAGGCAGAGAATTCCCTGCTAGCACCTTCTCTGTGCCTGGGAAGCACAAGTGTTCACATTGCTTCGCAGAATCGCTTTTGTGCAGAAAACAGTAACACTTGTTCAGAACGAAAGAAAGCACAGAGCCCCAGATTTTATGTTGTCCTGGAGAGCTTGCAGAGCACTGGGGAAAGGCAGGCAGAGAATTCCCTGCTAGCACCTTCTCTGTGCCTGGGAAGCACAAGTGTTCACATTGCTTCGCAGAATCGCTTTTGTGCAGAAAACAGTAACACTTGTTCAGAACGAAAGAAAGCACAGAGCCCCAGATTTGCTGTTGTCCTGGAGAGCTTGCAGAGCACTGGGGAAAGGCAGGCAGAGAATTCCCTGCTAGCACCTTCTCTGTGCCTGGGAAGCACAAGTGTTCACATTGCTTCGCAGAATCGCTTTTGTGCAGAAAACAGTAACACTTGTTCAGAATGAAAGAAAGCACAGAGCCCCAGATTTGCTGTTGTCCTGGAGAGCTTGCAGAGCACTGGGGAAAGGCAGGCAGAGAATTCCCTGCTAGCACCTTCTCTGTGCCTGGGAAGCACAAGTGTTCACATTGCTTCGCAGAATCGCTTTTGTGCAGAAAACAGTAACACTTGTTCAGAATGAAAGAAAGCACAGAACCCCAGATTTTATGTTGTCCTGGAGAGCTTGCAGAGCACTGAGGAAAGGCAGGCAGAGAATTCCCTGCTAGCACCTTCTCTGTGCCTGTTCACATTGCTTTGCAGAATCGCTTTTGTGCAGAAAACAGTAACACTTGTTCAGAATGAAAGAAAGCACAGAGCCCCAGATTTTATGTTGTCCTGGAGAGCTTGCAGAGCACTGGGGAAAGGCAGGCAGAGAATTCCCTGCTAGCACCTTCTCTGTGCCTGGGAAGCAGAAGTGTTCACATTGCTTCGCAGAATCGCTTTTCTGCAGAAAACAGTAACACTTGTTCAGAACGAAAGAAAGCACAGAGCCCCAGATTTATGTTGTCCTGGAGAGCTTGCAGAGCACTGGGGAAAGGCAGGCAGAGAATTCCCTGCTAGCACCTTCTCTGTGCCTGGGAAGCAGAAGTGTTCACATTGCTTCGCAGAATCGCTTTTGAGCAGAAAACAGTAACACTTGTTCAGAACGAAAGAAAGCACAGAGCCCCAGATTTTATGTTGTCCTGGAGAGCTTGCAGAGCACTGGGGAAAGGCAGGCAGAGAATTCCCTGCTAGCACCTTCTCTGTGCCTGGGAAGCACAAGTGTTCATATTGCTTCGCAGAATCGCTTTTCTGCAGAAAACAGTAACACTTGTTCAGAATGAAAGAAAGCACAGAGCCCCAGATTTTATGTTGTCCTGGAGAGCTTGCAGAGCACTGGGGAAAGGCAGGCAGAGAATTCCCTGCTAGCACCTTCTCTGTGCCTGGGAAGCACAAGTGTTCACATTGCTTCGCAGAATCGCTTTTGTGCAGAAAACAGTAACACTTGTTCAGAACGAAAGAAAGCACAGAGCCCCAGATTTTATGTTGTCCTGGAGAGCTTGCAGAGCACTGGGGAAAGGCAGGCAGAGAATTCCCTGCTAGCACCTTCTCTGTGCCTGGGAAGCACAAGTGTTCACATTGCTTCGCAGAATCGCTTTTGTGCAGAAAACAGTAACACTTGTTCAGAACGAAAGAAAGCACAGAGCCCCAGATTTTATGTTGTCCTGGAGAGCTTGCAGAGCACTGGGGAAAGGCAGGCAGAGAATTCCCTGCTAGCACCTTCTCTGTGCCTGGGAAGCACAAGTGTTCACATTGCTTCGCAGAATCGCTTTTGTGCAGAAAACAGTAACACTTGTTCAGAACGAAAGAAAGCACAGAACCCCAGATTTTATGTTGTCCTGGAGAGCTTGCAGAGCACTGAGGAAGGCAGGCAGAGAATTCCCTGCTAGCACCTTCTCTGTGCCTGTTCACATTGCTTCGCAGAATCGCTTTTGTGCAGAAAACAGTAACACTTGTTCAGAACGAAAGAAAGCACAGAGCCCCAGATTTTATGTTGTCCTGGAGAGCTTGCAGAGCACTGGGGAAAGGCAGGCAGAGAATTCCCTGCTAGCACCTTCTCTGTGCCTGGGAAGCAGAAGTGTTCACATTGCTTCGCAGAATCGCTTTTCTGCAGAAAACAGTAACACTTGTTCAGAACGAAAGAAAGCACAGAGCCCCAGATTTTATGTTGTCCTGGAGAGCTTGCAGAGCACTGGGGAAAGGCAGGCAGAGAATTCCCTGCTAGCACCTTCTCTGTGCCTGGGAAGCAGAAGTGTTCACATTGCTTCGCAGAATCGCTTTTGAGCAGAAAACAGTAACACTTGTTCAGAACGAAAGAAAGCACAGAGCCCCAGATTTTATGTTGTCCTGGAGAGCTTGCAGAGCACTGGGGAAAGGCAGGCAGAGAATTCCCTGCTAGCACCTTCTCTGTGCCTGGGAAGCACAAGTGTTCATATTGCTTCGCAGAATCGCTTTTGTGCAGAAAACAGTAACACTTGTTCAGAATGAAAGAAAGCACAGAACCCCAGATTTTATGTTGTCCTGGAGAGCTTGCAGAGCACTGGGGAAAGGCAGGCAGAGAATTCCCTGCTAGCACCTTCTCTGTGCCTGTTCACATTGCTTTGCAGAATCGCTTTTGTGCAGAAAACAGTAACACTTGTTCAGAACGAAAGAAAGCACAGAGCCCCAGATTTTATGTTGTCCTGGAGAGCTTGCAGAGCACTGGGGAAAGGCAGGCAGAGAATTCCCTGCTAGCACCTTCTCTGTGCCTGGGAAGCAGAAGTGTTCACATTGCTTTGCAGAATCGCTTTTGTGCAGAAAACAGTAACACTTGTTCAGAACGAAAGAAAGCACAGAGCCCCAGATTTTATGTTGTCCTGGAGAGCTTGCAGAGCACTGGGGAAAGGCAGGCAGAGAATTCCCTGCTAGCACCTTCTCTGTGCCTGGGAAGCACAAGTGTTCACATTGCTTCGCAGAATCGCTTTTCTGCAGAAAACAGTAACACTTGTTCAGAACGAAAGAAAGCACAGAGCCCCAGATTTTATGTTGTCCTGGAGAGCTTGCAGAGCACTGGGGAAAGGCAGGCAGAGAATTCCCTGCTAGCACCTTCTCTGTGCCTGGGAAGCACAAGTGTTCATATTGCTTCGCAGAATCGCTTTTGTGCAGAAAACAGTAACACTTGTTCAGAACGAAAGAAAGCACAGAGCCCCAGATTTTATGTTGTCCTGGAGAGCTTGCAGAGCACTGGGGAAAGGCAGGCAGAGAATTCCCTGCTAGCACCTTCTCTGTGCCTGGGAAGCACAAGTGTTCATATTGCTTCGCAGAATCGCTTTTCTGCAGAAAACAGTAACACTTGTTCAGAATGAAAGAAAGCACAGAACCCCAGATTTTATGTTGTCCTGGAGAGCTTGCAGAGCACTGGGGAAAGGCAGGCAGAGAATTCCCTGCTAGCACCTTCTCTGTGCCTGGGAAGCACAAGTGTTCACATTGCTTCGCAGAATCGCTTTTGTGCAGAAAACAGTAACACTTGTTCAGAACGAAAGAAAGCACAGAGCCCCAGATTTGCTGTTGTCCTGGAGAGCTTGCAGAGCACTGGGGAAAGGCAGGCAGAGAATTCCCTGCTAGCACCTTCTCTGTGCCTGGGAAGCAGAAGTGTTCACATTGCTTCGCAGAATCGCTTTTGAGCAGAAAACAGTAACACTTGTTCAGAACGAAAGAAAGCACAGAGCCCCAGATTTTATGTTGTCCTGGAGAGCTTGCAGAGCACTGGGGAAAGGCAGGCAGAGAATTCCCTGCTAGCACCTTCTCTGTGCCTGGGAAGCACAAGTGTTCATATTGCTTCGCAGAATCGCTTTTGTGCAGAAAACAGTAACACTTGTTCAGAATGAAAGAAAGCACAGAACCCCAGATTTTATGTTGTCCTGGAGAGCTTGCAGAGCACTGGGGAAAGGCAGGCAGAGAATTCCCTGCTAGCACCTTCTCTGTGCCTGTTCACATTGCTTTGCAGAATCGCTTTTGTGCAGAAAACAGTAACACTTGTTCAGAACGAAAGAAAGCACAGAGCCCCAGATTTTATGTTGTCCTGGAGAGCTTGCAGAGCACTGGGGAAAGGCAGGCAGAGAATTCCCTGCTAGCACCTTCTCTGTGCCTGGGAAGCAGAAGTGTTCACATTGCTTTGCAGAATCGCTTTTGTGCAGAAAACAGTAACACTTGTTCAGAACGAAAGAAAGCACAGAGCCCCAGATTTTATGTTGTCCTGGAGAGCTTGCAGAGCACTGGGGAAAGGCAGGCAGAGAATTCCCTGCTAGCACCTTCTCTGTGCCTGGGAAGCACAAGTGTTCACATTGCTTCGCAGAATCGCTTTTCTGCAGAAAACAGTAACACTTGTTCAGAACGAAAGAAAGCACAGAGCCCCAGATTTTATGTTGTCCTGGAGAGCTTGCAGAGCACTGGGGAAAGGCAGGCAGAGAATTCCCTGCTAGCACCTTCTCTGTGCCTGGGAAGCACAAGTGTTCATATTGCTTCGCAGAATCGCTTTTGTGCAGAAAACAGTAACACTTGTTCAGAACGAAAGAAAGCACAGAGCCCCAGATTTTATGTTGTCCTGGAGAGCTTGCAGAGCACTGGGGAAAGGCAGGCAGAGAATTCCCTGCTAGCACCTTCTCTGTGCCTGGGAAGCACAAGTGTTCATATTGCTTCGCAGAATCGCTTTTCTGCAGAAAACAGTAACACTTGTTCAGAATGAAAGAAAGCACAGAACCCCAGATTTTATGTTGTCCTGGAGAGCTTGCAGAGCACTGGGGAAAGGCAGGCAGAGAATTCCCTGCTAGCACCTTCTCTGTGCCTGGGAAGCACAAGTGTTCACATTGCTTCGCAGAATCGCTTTTGTGCAGAAAACAGTAACACTTGTTCAGAACGAAAGAAAGCACAGAGCCCCAGATTTGCTGTTGTCCTGGAGAGCTTGCAGAGCACTGGGGAAAGGCAGGCAGAGAATTCCCTGCTAGCACCTTCTCTGTGCCTGGGAAGCAGAAGTGTTCACATTGCTTCGCAGAATCGCTTTTGAGCAGAAAACAGTAACACTTGTTCAGAACGAAAGAAAGCACAGAGCCCCAGATTTTATGTTGTCCTGGAGAGCTTGCAGAGCACTGGGGAAAGGCAGGCAGAGAATTCCCTGCTAGCACCTTCTCTGTGCCTGGGAAGCACAAGTGTTCATATTGCTTCGCAGAATCGCTTTTGTGCAGAAAACAGTAACACTTGTTCAGAATGAAAGAAAGCACAGAACCCCAGATTTTATGTTGTCCTGGAGAGCTTGCAGAGCACTGGGGAAAGGCAGGCAGAGAATTCCCTGCTAGCACCTTCTCTGTGCCTGTTCACATTGCTTTGCAGAATCGCTTTTGTGCAGAAAACAGTAACACTTGTTCAGAACGAAAGAAAGCACAGAGCCCCAGATTTTATGTTGTCCTGGAGAGCTTGCAGAGCACTGGGGAAAGGCAGGCAGAGAATTCCCTGCTAGCACCTTCTCTGTGCCTGGGAAGCAGAAGTGTTCACATTGCTTTGCAGAATCGCTTTTGTGCAGAAAACAGTAACACTTGTTCAGAACGAAAGAAAGCACAGAGCCCCAGATTTTATGTTGTCCTGGAGAGCTTGCAGAGCACTGGGGAAAGGCAGGCAGAGAATTCCCTGCTAGCACCTTCTCTGTGCCTGGGAAGCACAAGTGTTCACATTGCTTCGCAGAATCGCTTTTCTGCAGAAAACAGTAACACTTGTTCAGAACGAAAGAAAGCACAGAGCCCCAGATTTTATGTTGTCCTGGAGAGCTTGCAGAGCACTGGGGAAAGGCAGGCAGAGAATTCCCTGCTAGCACCTTCTCTGTGCCTGGGAAGCACAAGTGTTCATATTGCTTCGCAGAATCGCTTTTGTGCAGAAAACAGTAACACTTGTTCAGAACGAAAGAAAGCACAGAGCCCCAGATTTTATGTTGTCCTGGAGAGCTTGCAGAGCACTGGGGAAAGGCAGGCAGAGAATTCCCTGCTAGCACCTTCTCTGTGCCTGGGAAGCACAAGTGTTCATATTGCTTCGCAGAATCGCTTTTCTGCAGAAAACAGTAACACTTGTTCAGAATGAAAGAAAGCACAGAACCCCAGATTTTATGTTGTCCTGGAGAGCTTGCAGAGCACTGGGGAAAGGCAGGCAGAGAATTCCCTGCTAGCACCTTCTCTGTGCCTGGGAAGCACAAGTGTTCACATTGCTTCGCAGAATCGCTTTTGTGCAGAAAACAGTAACACTTGTTCAGAACGAAAGAAAGCACAGAGCCCCAGATTTGCTGTTGTCCTGGAGAGCTTGCAGAGCACTGGGGAAAGGCAGGCAGAGAATTCCCTGCTAGCACCTTCTCTGTGCCTGGGAAGCAGAAGTGTTCACATTGCTTCGCAGAATCGCTTTTGAGCAGAAAACAGTAACACTTGTTCAGAACGAAAGAAAGCACAGAGCCCCAGATTTTATGTTGTCCTGGAGAGCTTGCAGAGCACTGGGGAAAGGCAGGCAGAGAATTCCCTGCTAGCACCTTCTCTGTGCCTGGGAAGCACAAGTGTTCATATTGCTTCGCAGAATCGCTTTTGTGCAGAAAACAGTAACACTTGTTCAGAATGAAAGAAAGCACAGAACCCCAGATTTTATGTTGTCCTGGAGAGCTTGCAGAGCACTGGGGAAAGGCAGGCAGAGAATTCCCTGCTAGCACCTTCTCTGTGCCTGTTCACATTGCTTTGCAGAATCGCTTTTGTGCAGAAAACAGTAACACTTGTTCAGAACGAAAGAAAGCACAGAGCCCCAGATTTTATGTTGTCCTGGAGAGCTTGCAGAGCACTGGGGAAAGGCAGGCAGAGAATTCCCTGCTAGCACCTTCTCTGTGCCTGGGAAGCAGAAGTGTTCACATTGCTTTGCAGAATCGCTTTTGTGCAGAAAACAGTAACACTTGTTCAGAACGAAAGAAAGCACAGAGCCCCAGATTTTATGTTGTCCTGGAGAGCTTGCAGAGCACTGGGGAAAGGCAGGCAGAGAATTCCCTGCTAGCACCTTCTCTGTGCCTGGGAAGCACAAGTGTTCACATTGCTTCGCAGAATCGCTTTTCTGCAGAAAACAGTAACACTTGTTCAGAACGAAAGAAAGCACAGAGCCCCAGATTTTATGTTGTCCTGGAGAGCTTGCAGAGCACTGGGGAAAGGCAGGCAGAGAATTCCCTGCTAGCACCTTCTCTGTGCCTGGGAAGCACAAGTGTTCATATTGCTTCGCAGAATCGCTTTTGTGCAGAAAACAGTAACACTTGTTCAGAACGAAAGAAAGCACAGAGCCCCAGATTTTATGTTGTCCTGGAGAGCTTGCAGAGCACTGGGGAAAGGCAGGCAGAGAATTCCCTGCTAGCACCTTCTCTGTGCCTGGGAAGCACAAGTGTTCATATTGCTTCGCAGAATCGCTTTTCTGCAGAAAACAGTAACACTTGTTCAGAATGAAAGAAAGCACAGAACCCCAGATTTTATGTTGTCCTGGAGAGCTTGCAGAGCACTGGGGAAAGGCAGGCAGAGAATTCCCTGCTAGCACCTTCTCTGTGCCTGGGAAGCACAAGTGTTCACATTGCTTCGCAGAATCGCTTTTGTGCAGAAAACAGTAACACTTGTTCAGAACGAAAGAAAGCACAGAGCCCCAGATTTGCTGTTGTCCTGGAGAGCTTGCAGAGCACTGGGGAAAGGCAGGCAGAGAATTCCCTGCTAGCACCTTCTCTGTGCCTGGGAAGCAGAAGTGTTCACATTGCTTCGCAGAATCGCTTTTGAGCAGAAAACAGTAACACTTGTTCAGAACGAAAGAAAGCACAGAGCCCCAGATTTTATGTTGTCCTGGAGAGCTTGCAGAGCACTGGGGAAAGGCAGGCAGAGAATTCCCTGCTAGCACCTTCTCTGTGCCTGGGAAGCACAAGTGTTCATATTGCTTCGCAGAATCGCTTTTGTGCAGAAAACAGTAACACTTGTTCAGAACGAAAGAAAGCACAGAGCCCCAGATTTGCTGTTGTCCTGGAGAGCTTGCAGAGCACTGGGGAAAGGCAGGCAGAGAATTCCCTGCTAGCACCTTCTCTGTGCCTGGGAAGCACAAGTGTTCACATTGCTTCGCAGAATCGCTTTTGTGCAGAAAACAGTAACACTTGTTCAGAATGAAAGAAAGCACAGAACCCCAGATTTTATGTTGTCCTGGAGAGCTTGCAGAGCACTAAGGAAAGGCAGGCAGAGAATTCCCTGATAGCACCTTCTCTGTGCCTGTTCACATTGCTTCGCAGAATCGCTTTTGTGCAGAAAACAGTAACACTTGTTCAGAACGAAAGAAAGCACAGAGCCCCAGATTTTATGTTGTCCTGGAGAGCTTGCAGAGCACTGGGGAAAGGCAGGCAGAGAATTCCCTGCTAGCACCTTCTCTGTGCCTGTTCACATTGCTTTGCAGAATCGCGTTTGTGCAGAAAACAGTAACACTTGTTCAGAACGAAAGAAAGCACAGAGCCCCAGATTTTATGTTGTCCTGGAGAGCTTGCAGAGCACTGGGGAAAGGCAGGCAGAGAATTCCCTGCTAGCACCTTCTCTGTGCCTGGGAAGCAGAAGTGTTCACATTGCTTCGCAGAATCGCTTTTGTGCAGAAAACAGTAACACTTGTTCAGAACGAAAGAAAGCACAGAGCCCCAGATTTTATGTTGTCCTGGAGAGCTTGCAGAGCACTGGGGAAAGGCAGGCAGAGAATTCCCTGCTAGCACCTTCTCTGTGCCTGGGAAGCAGAAGTGTTCACATTGCTTCGCAGAATCGCTTTTGTGCAGAAAACAGTAATACTTGTTCAGAACGAAAGAAAGCACAGAGCCCCAGATTTTATGTTGTCCTGGAGAGCTTGCAGAGCACTGGGGAAAGGCAGGCAGAGAATTCCCTGCTAGCACCTTCTCTGTGCCTGGGAAGCACAAGTGTTCACATTGCTTCGCAGAATCGCTTTTGTGCAGAAAACAGTAACACTTGTTCAGAACGAAAGAAAGCACAGAGCCCCAGATTTTATGTTGTCCTGGAGAGCTTGCAGAGCACTGGGGAAAGGCAGGCAGAGAATTCCCTGCTAGCACCTTCTCTGTGCCTGGGAAGCACAAGTGTTCACATTGCTTCGCAGAATCGCTTTTGTGCAGAAAACAGTAACACTTGTTCAGAACGAAAGAAAGCACAGAGCCCCAGATTTGCTGTTGTCCTGGAGAGCTTGCAGAGCACTGGGGAAAGGCAGGCAGAGAATTCCCTGCTAGCACCTTCTCTGTGCCTGGGAAGCACAAGTGTTCATATTGCTTCGCAGAATCGCTTTTCTGCAGAAAACAGTAACACTTGTTCAGAATGAAAGAAAGCACAGAACCCCAGATTTTATGTTGTCCTGGAGAGCTTGCAGAGCACTGGGGAAAGGCAGGCAGAGAATTCCCTGCTAGCACCTTCTCTGTGCCTGGGAAGCACAAGTGTTCACATTGCTTCGCAGAATCGCTTTTGTGCAGAAAACAGTAACACTTGTTCAGAACGAAAGAAAGCACAGAGCCCCAGATTTTATGTTGTCCTGGAGAGCTTGCAGAGCACTGGGGAAAGGCAGGCAGAGAATTCCCTGCTAGCACCTTCTCTGTGCCTGGGAAGCAGAAGTGTTCACATTGCTTCGCAGAATCGCTTTTGTGCAGAAAACAGTAACACTTGTTCAGAACGAAAGAAAGCACAGAGCCCCAGATTTTATGTTGTCCTGGAGAGCTTGCAGAGCACTGGGGAAAGGCAGGCAGAGAATTCCCTGCTAGCACCTTCTCTGTGCCTGGGAAGCACAAGTGTTCACATTGCTTCGCAGAATCGCTTTTCTGCAGAAAACAGTAACACTTGTTCAGAACGAAAGAAAGCACAGAACCCCAGATTTTATGTTGTCCTGGAGAGCTTGCAGAGCACTGGGGAAAGGCAGGCAGAGAATTCCCTGCTAGCACCTTCTCTGTGCCTGGGAAGCACAAGTGTTCACATTGCTTCGCAGAATCGCTTTTCTGCAGAAAACAGTAACACTTGTTCAGAACGAAAGAAAGCACAGAACCCCAGATTTGCTGTTGTCCTGGAGAGCTTGCAGAGCACTGGGGAAAGGCAGGCAGAGAATTCCCTGCTAGCACCTTCTCTGTGCCTGGGAAGCAGAAGTGTTCACATTGCTTTGCAGAATCGCTTTTGTGCAGAAAACAGTAACACTTGTTCAGAATGAAAGAAAGCACAGAGCCCCAGATTTTATGTTGTCCTGGAGAGCTTGCAGAGCACTGGGGAAAGGCAGGCAGAGAATTCCCTGCTAGCACCTTCTCTGTGCCTGGGAAGCACAAGTGTTCATATTGCTTCGCAGAATCGCTTTTGTGCAGAAAACAGTAACACTTGTTCAGAATGAAAGAAAGCACAGAACCCCAGATTTTATGTTGTCCTGGAGAGATTGCAGAGCACTGAGGAAACGCAGGCAGAGAATTCCCTGCTAGCACCTTCTCTGTGCCTGTTCACATTGCTTCGCAGAATCGCTTTTGTGCAGAAAACAGTAACACTTGTTCAGAACGAAAGAAAGCACAGAGCCCCAGATTTTATGTTGTCCTGGAGAGCTTGCAGAGCACTGGGGAAAGGCAGGCAGAGAATTCCCTGCTAGCACCTTCTCTGTGCCTGGGAAGCACAAGTGTTCATATTGCTTCGCAGAATCGCTTTTGTGCAGAAAACAGTAACACTTGTTCAGAACGAAAGAAAGCACAGAGCCCCAGATTTTATGTTGTCCTGGAGAGCTTGCAGAGCACTGGGGAAAGGCAGGCAGAGAATTCCCTGCTAGCACCTTCTCTGTGCCTGGGAAGCACAAGTGTTCACATTGCTTCGCAGAATCGCTTTTGTGCAGAAAACAGTAACACTTGTTCAGAACGAAAGAAAGCACAGAGCCCCAGATTTTATGTTGTCCTGGAGAGCTTGCAGAGCACTGGGGAAAGGCAGGCAGAGAATTCCCTGCTAGCACCTTCTCTGTGCCTGGGAAGCAGAAGTGTTCACATTGCTTCGCAGAATCGCTTTTGTGCAGAAAACAGTAACACTTGTTCAGAACGAAAGAAAGCACAGAGCCCCAGATTTTATGTTGTCCTGGAGAGATTGCAGAGCACTGGGGAAAGGCAGGCAGAGAATTCCCTGCTAGCACCTTCTCTGTGCCTGGGAAGCACAAGTGTTCACATTGCTTTGCAGAATCGCTTTTGTGCAGAAAACGTTAACACTTGTTCAGAACGAAAGAAAGCACAGAGCCCCAGATTTTATGTTGTCCTGGAGAGCTTGCAGAGCACTGGGGAAAGGCAGGCAGAGAATTCCCTGCTAGCACCTTCTCTGTGCCTGGGAAGCACAAGTGTTCACATTGCTTCGCAGAATCGCTTTTCTGCAGAAAACAGTAACACTTGTTCAGAACGAAAGAAAGCACAGAGCCCCAGATTTGCTGTTGTCCTGGAGAGCTTGCAGAGCACTGGGGAAAGGCAGGCAGAGAATTCCCTGCTAGCACCTTCTCTGTGCCTGGGAAGCAGAAGTGTTCACATTGCTTCGCAGAATCGCTTTTCTGCAGAAAACAGTAACACTTGTTCAGAACGAAAGAAAGCACAGAGCCCCAGATTTTATGTTGTCCTGGAGAGCTTGCAGAGCACTGGGGAAAGGCAGGCAGAGAATTCCCTGCTAGCACCTTCTCTGTGCCTGGGAAGCACAAGTGTTCACATTGCTTCGCAGAATCGCTTTTGTGCAGAAAACAGTAACACTTGTTCAGAACGAAAGAAAGCACAGAGCCCCAGATTTGCTGTTGTCCTGGAGAGCTTGCAGAGCACTGGGGAAAGGCAGGCAGAGAATTCCCTGCTAGCACCTTCTCTGTGCCTGGGAAGCACAAGTGTTCACATTGCTTCGCAGAATCGCTTTTGTGCAGAAAACAGTAACACTTGTTCAGAACGAAAGAAAGCACAGAGCCCCAGATTTTATGTTGTCCTGGAGAGCTTGCAGAGCACTGGGGAAAGGCAGGCAGAGAATTCCCTGCTAGCACCTTCTCTGTGCCTGGGAAGCAGAAGTGTTCACATTGCTTCGCAGAATCGCTTTTGTGCAGAAAACAGTAACACTTGTTCAGAACGAAAGAAAGCACAGAGCCCCAGATTTTATGTTGTCCTGGAGAGCTTGCAGAGCACTGGGGAAAGGCAGGCAGAGAATTCCCTGCTAGCACCTTCTCTGTGCCTGGGAAGCACAAGTGTTCACATTGCTTCGCAGAATCGCTTTTGTGCAGAAAACAGTAACACTTGTTCAGAACGAAAGAAAGCACAGAGCCCCAGATTTGCTGTTGTCCTGGAGAGCTTGCAGAGCACTGGGGAAAGGCAGGCAGAGAATTCCCTGCTAGCACCTTCTCTGTGCCTGGGAAGCACAAGTGTTCATATTGCTTCGCAGAATCGCTTTTCTGCAGAAAACAGTAACACTTGTTCAGAATGAAAGAAAGCACAGAACCCCAGATTTTATGTTGTCCTGGAGAGCTTGCAGAGCACTGGGGAAAGGCAGGCAGAGAATTCCCTGCTAGCACCTTCTCTGTGCCTGGGAAGCACAAGTGTTCACATTGCTTCGCAGAATCGCTTTTGTGCAGAAAACAGTAACACTTGTTCAGAACGAAAGAAAGCACAGAGCCCCAGATTTGCTGTTGTCCTGGAGAGCTTGCAGAGCACTGGGGAAAGGCAGGCAGAGAATTCCCTGCTAGCACCTTCTCTGTGCCTGGGAAGCAGAAGTGTTCACATTGCTTCGCAGAATCGCTTTTGTGCAGAAAACAGTAACACTTGTTCAGAACGAAAGAAAGCACAGAGCCCCAGATTTTATGTTGTCCTGGAGAGCTTGCAGAGCACTGGGGAAAGGCAGGCAGAGAATTCCCTGCTAGCACCTTCTCTGTGCCTGGGAAGCACAAGTGTTCACATTGCTTCGCAGAATCGCTTTTGTGCAGAAAACAGTAACACTTGTTCAGAACGAAAGAAAGCACAGAGCCCCAGATTTGCTGTTGTCCTGGAGAGCTTGCAGAGCACTGGGGAAAGGCAGGCAGAGAATTCCCTGCTAGCACCTTCTCTGTGCCTGGGAAGCACAAGTGTTCACATTGCTTCGCAGAATCGCTTTTGTGCAGAAAACAGTAACACTTGTTCAGAACGAAAGAAAGCACAGAGCCCCAGATTTTATGTTGTCCTGGAGAGCTTGCAGAGCACTGGGGAAAGGCAGGCAGAGAATTCCCTGCTAGCACCTTCTCTGTGCCTGGGAAGCAGAAGTGTTCACATTGCTTTGCAGAATCGCTTTTGTGCAGAAAACAGTAACACTTGTTCAGAACGAAAGAAAGCACAGAGCCCCAGATTTTATGTTGTCCTGGAGAGCTTGCAGAGCACTGGGGAAAGGCAGGCAGAGAATTCCCTGCTAGCACCTTCTCTGTGCCTGGGAAGCACAAGTGTTCACATTGCTTCGCAGAATCGCTTTTGTGCAGAAAACAGTAACACTTGTTCAGAACGAAAGAAAGCACAGAGCCCCAGATTTTATGTTGTCCTGGAGAGCTTGCAGAGCACTGGGGAAAGGCAGGCAGAGAATTCCCTGCTAGCACCTTCTCTGTGCCTGGGAAGCAGAAGTGTTCACATTGCTTCGCAGAATCGCTTTTGTGCAGAAAACAGTAACACTTGTTCAGAACGAAAGAAAGCACAGAGCCCCAGATTTGCTGTTGTCCTGGAGAGCTTGCAGAGCACTGGGGAAAGGCAGGCAGAGAATTCCCTGCTAGCACCTTCTCTGTGCCTGGGAAGCACAAGTGTTCACATTGCTTCGCAGAATCGCTTTTGTGCAGAAAACAGTAACACTTGTTCAGAACGAAAGAAAGCACAGAGCCCCAGATTTGCTGTTGTCCTGGAGAGCTTGCAGAGCACTGGGGAAAGGCAGGCAGAGAATTCCCTGCTAGCACCTTCTCTGTGCCTGGGAAGCAGAAGTGTTCACATTGCTTCGCAGAATCGCTTTTGTGCAGAAAACAGTAACACTTGTTCAGAACGAAAGAAAGCACAGAGCCCCAGATTTTATGTTGTCCTGGAGAGCTTGCAGAGCACTGGGGAAAGGCAGGCAGAGAATTCCCTGCTAGCACCTTCTCTGTGCCTGGGAAGCACAAGTGTTCACATTGCTTCGCAGAATCGCTTTTGTGCAGAAAACAGTAACACTTGTTCAGAACGAAAGAAAGCACAGAGCCCCAGATTTTATGTTGTCCTGGAGAGCTTGCAGAGCACTGGGGAAAGGCAGGCAGAGAATTCCCTGCTAGCACCTTCTCTGTGCCTGGGAAGCACAAGTGTTCACATTGCTTCGCAGAATCGCTTTTGTGCAGAAAACAGTAACACTTGTTCAGAACGAAAGAAAGCACAGAGCCCCAGATTTGCTGTTGTCCTGGAGAGCTTGCAGAGCACTGGGGAAAGGCAGGCAGAGAATTCCCTGCTAGCACCTTCTCTGTGCCTGGGAAGCACAAGTGTTCACATTGCTTCGCAGAATCGCTTTTGTGCAGAAAACAGTAACACTTGTTCAGAACGAAAGAAAGCACAGAGCCCCAGATTTTATGTTGTCCTGGAGAGCTTGCAGAGCACTGGGGAAAGGCAGGCAGAGAATTCCCTGCTAGCACCTTCTCTGTGCCTGGGAAGCAGAAGTGTTCACATTGCTTTGCAGAATCGCTTTTGTGCAGAAAACAGTAACACTTGTTCAGAACGAAAGAAAGCACAGAGCCCCAGATTTTATGTTGTCCTGGAGAGCTTGCAGAGCACTGGGGAAAGGCAGGCAGAGAATTCCCTGCTAGCACCTTCTCTGTGCCTGGGAAGCACAAGTGTTCACATTGCTTCGCAGAATCGCTTTTGTGCAGAAAACAGTAACACTTGTTCAGAACGAAAGAAAGCACAGAGCCCCAGATTTTATGTTGTCCTGGAGAGCTTGCAGAGCACTGGGGAAAGGCAGGCAGAGAATTCCCTGCTAGCACCTTCTCTGTGCCTGGGAAGCAGAAGTGTTCACATTGCTTCGCAGAATCGCTTTTGTGCAGAAAACAGTAACACTTGTTCAGAACGAAAGAAAGCACAGAGCCCCAGATTTTATGTTGTCCTGGAGAGCTTGCAGAGCACTGGGGAAAGGCAGGCAGAGAATTCCCTGCTAGCACCTTCTCTGTGCCTGGGAAGCACAAGTGTTCACATTGCTTCGCAGAATCGCTTTTGTGCAGAAAACAGTAACACTTGTTCAGAACGAAAGAAAGCACAGAGCCCCAGATTTGCTGTTGTCCTGGAGAGCTTGCAGAGCACTGGGGAAAGGCAGGCAGAGAATTCCCTGCTAGCACCTTCTCTGTGCCTGGGAAGCAGAAGTGTTCACATTGCTTCGCAGAATCGCTTTTGTGCAGAAAACAGTAACACTTGTTCAGAACGAAAGAAAGCACAGAGCCCCAGATTTTATGTTGTCCTGGAGAGCTTGCAGAGCACTGGGGAAAGGCAGGCAGAGAATTCCCTGCTAGCACCTTCTCTGTGCCTGGGAAGCACAAGTGTTCACATTGCTTCGCAGAATCGCTTTTCTGCAGAAAACAGTAACACTTGTTCAGAATGAAAGAAAGCACAGAACCCCAGATTTTATGTTGTCCTGGAGAGCTTGCAGAGCACTGGGGAAAGGCAGGCAGAGAATTCCCTGCTAGCACCTTCTCTGTGCCTGGGAAGCACAAGTGTTCACATTGCTTCGCAGAATCGCTTTTGTGCAGAAAACAGTAACACTTGTTCAGAACGAAAGAAAGCACAGAGCCCCAGATTTGCTGTTGTCCTGGAGAGCTTGCAGAGCACTGGGGAAAGGCAGGCAGAGAATTCCCTGCTAGCACCTTCTCTGTGCCTGGGAAGCAGAAGTGTTCACATTGCTTCGCAGAATCGCTTTTGTGCAGAAAACAGTAACACTTGTTCAGAACGAAAGAAAGCACAGAGCCCCAGATTTTATGTTGTCCTGGAGAGCTTGCAGAGCACTGGGGAAAGGCAGGCAGAGAATTCCCTGCTAGCACCTTCTCTGTGCCTGGGAAGCACAAGTGTTCACATTGCTTCGCA
This sequence comes from Strix uralensis, assembly GCF_047716275.1. Lineage (NCBI taxonomy): Eukaryota > Metazoa > Chordata > Aves > Strigiformes > Strigidae > Strix > Strix uralensis. The sequence goes on from NW_027436853.1 coordinate 17,827, forward strand.
GAATCGCTTTTGTGCAGAAAACAGTAACACTTGTTCAGAACGAAAGAAAGCACAGAACCCCAGATTTTATGTTGTCCTGGAGAGCTTGCAGAGCACTGGGGAAAGGCAGGCAGAGAATTCCCTGCTAGCACCTTCTCTGTGCCTGGGAAGCAGAAGTGTTCACATTGCTTCGCAGAATCGCTTTTGTGCAGAAAACAGTAACACTTGTTCAGAACGAAAGAAAGCACAGAGCCCCAGATTTGCTGTTGTCCTGGAGAGCTTGCAGAGCACTGGGGAAAGGCAGGCAGAGAATTCCCTGCTAGCACCTTCTCTGTGCCTGGGAAGCAGAAGTGTTCACATTGCTTTGCAGAATCGCTTTTGTGCAGAAAACAGTAACACTTGTTCAGAATGAAAGAAAGCACAGAGCCCCAGATTTTATGTTGTCCTGGAGAGCTTGCAGAGCACTGGGGAAAGGCAGGCAGAGAATTCCCTGCTAGCACCTTCTCTGTGCCTGGGAAGCAGAAGTGTTCACATTGCTTCGCAGAATCGCTTTTGTGCAGAAAACAGTAACACTTGTTCAGAACGAAAGAAAGCACAGAGCCCCAGATTTTATGTTGTCCTGGAGAGCTTGCAGAGCACTGGGGAAAGGCAGGCAGAGAATTCCCTGCTAGCACCTTCTCTGTGCCTGGGAAGCACAAGTGTTCATATTGCTTCGCAGAATCGCTTTTCTGCAGAAAACAGTAACACTTGTTCAGAATGAAAGAAAGCACAGAACCCCAGATTTTATGTTGTCCTGGAGAGATTGCAGAGCACTGAGGAAACGCAGGCAGAGAATTCCCTGCTAGCACCTTCTCTGTGCCTGTTCACATTGCTTCGCAGAATCGCTTTTGTGCAGAAAACAGTAACACTTGTTCAGAACGAAAGAAAGCACAGAGCCCCAGATTTTATGTTGTCCTGGAGAGCTTGCAGAGCACTGGGGAAAGGCAGGCAGAGAATTCCCTGCTAGCACCTTCTCTGTGCCTGGGAAGCAGAAGTGTTCACATTGCTTTGCAGAATCGCTTTTGTGCAGAAAACAGTAACACTTGTTCAGAACGAAAGAAAGCACAGAGCCCCAGATTTTATGTTGTCCTGGAGAGCTTGCAGAGCACTGGGGAAAGGCAGGCAGAGAATTCCCTGCTAGCACCTTCTCTGTGCCTGGGAAGCAGAAGTGTTCACATTGCTTCGCAGAATCGCTTTTGTGCAGAAAACAGTAACACTTGTTCAGAACGAAAGAAAGCACAGAGCCCCAGATTTTATGTTGTCCTGGAGAGCTTGCAGAGCACTGGGGAAAGGCAGGCAGAGAATTCCCTGCTAGCACCTTCTCTGTGCCTGGGAAGCACAAGTGTTCACATTGCTTCGCAGAATCGCTTTTCTGCAGAAAACAGTAACACTTGTTCAGAACGAAAGAAAGCACAGAGCCCCAGATTTTATGTTGTCCTGGAGAGCTTGCAGAGCACTGGGGAAAGGCAGGCAGAGAATTCCCTGCTAGCACCTTCTCTGTGCCTGGGAAGCACAAGTGTTCACATTGCTTCGCAGAATCGCTTTTGTGCAGAAAACAGTAACACTTGTTCAGAACGAAAGAAAGCACAGAGCCCCAGATTTTATGTTGTCCTGGAGAGCTTGCAGAGCACTGGGGAAAGGCAGGCAGAGAATTCCCTGCTAGCACCTTCTCTGTGCCTGGGAAGCACAAGTGTTCACATTGCTTCGCAGAATCGCTTTTCTGCAGAAAACAGTAACACTTGTTCAGAACGAAAGAAAGCACAGAGCCCCAGATTTGCTGTTGTCCTGGAGAGCTTGCAGAGCACTGGGGAAAGGCAGGCAGAGAATTCCCTGCTAGCACCTTCTCTGTGCCTGGGAAGCAGAAGTGTTCACATTGCTTCGCAGAATCGCTTTTCTGCAGAAAACAGTAACACTTGTTCAGAACGAAAGAAAGCACAGAGCCCCAGATTTTATGTTGTCCTGGAGAGCTTGCAGAGCACTGGGGAAAGGCAGGCAGAGAATTCCCTGCTAGCACCTTCTCTGTGCCTGGGAAGCACAAGTGTTCACATTGCTTCGCAGAATCGCTTTTGTGCAGAAAACAGTAACACTTGTTCAGAACGAAAGAAAGCACAGAGCCCCAGATTTGCTGTTGTCCTGGAGAGCTTGCAGAGCACTGGGGAAAGGCAGGCAGAGAATTCCCTGCTAGCACCTTCTCTGTGCCTGGGAAGCACAAGTGTTCACATTGCTTCGCAGAATCGCTTTTCTGCAGAAAACAGTAACACTTGTTCAGAACGAAAGAAAGCACAGAGCCCCAGATTTTATGTTGTCCTGGAGAGCTTGCAGAGCACTGGGGAAAGGCAGGCAGAGAATTCCCTGCTAGCACCTTCTCTGTGCCTGGGAAGCAGAAGTGTTCACATTGCTTTGCAGAATCGCTTTTGTGCAGAAAACAGTAACACTTGTTCAGAACGAAAGAAAGCACAGAGCCCCAGATTTTATGTTGTCCTGGAGAGCTTGCAGAGCACTGGGGAAAGGCAGGCAGAGAATTCCCTGCTAGCACCTTCTCTGTGCCTGGGAAGCACAAGTGTTCACATTGCTTCGCAGAATCGCTTTTCTGCAGAAAACAGTAACACTTGTTCAGAACGAAAGAAAGCACAGAGCCCCAGATTTTATGTTGTCCTGGAGAGCTTGCAGAGCACTGGGGAAAGGCAGGCAGAGAATTCCCTGCTAGCACCTTCTCTGTGCCTGGGAAGCAGAAGTGTTCACATTGCTTCGCAGAATCGCTTTTGTGCAGAAAACAGTAACACTTGTTCAGAACGAAAGAAAGCACAGAGCCCCAGATTTTATGTTGTCCTGGAGAGATTGCAGAGCACTGAGGAAACGCAGGCAGAGAATTCCCTGCTAGCACCTTCTCTGTGCCTGGGAAGCACAAGTGTTCACATTGCTTCGCAGAACCGCTTTTGTGCAGAAAACAGTAACACTTGTTCAGAACGAAAGAAAGCACAGAGCCCCAGATTTTATGTTGTCCTGGAGAGCTTGCAGAGCACTGGGGAAAGGCAGGCAGAGAATTCCCTGCTAGCACCTTCTCTGTGCCTGGGAAGCACAAGTGTTCACATTGCTTCGCAGAATCGCTTTTGTGCAGAAAACAGTAACACTTGTTCAGAACGAAAGAAAGCACAGAGCCCCAGATTTTATGTTGTCCTGGAGAGCTTGCAGAGCACTGGGGAAAGGCAGGCAGAGAATTCCCTGCTAGCACCTTCTCTGTGCCTGGGAAGCACAAGTGTTCACATTGCTTCGCAGAATCGCTTTTGTGCAGAAAACAGTAACACTTGTTCAGAACGAAAGAAAGCACAGAGCCCCAGATTTTATGTTGTCCTGGAGAGCTTGCAGAGCACTGGGGAAAGGCAGGCAGAGAATTCCCTGCTAGCACCTTCTCTGTGCCTGGGAAGCACAAGTGTTCACATTGCTTCGCAGAATCGCTTTTGTGCAGAAAACAGTAACACTTGTTCAGAACGAAAGAAAGCACAGAGCCCCAGATTTTATGTTGTCCTGGAGAGCTTGCAGAGCACTGGGGAAAGGCAGGCAGAGAATTCCCTGCTAGCACCTTCTCTGTGCCTGGGAAGCAGAAGTGTTCACATTGCTTTGCAGAATCGCTTTTGTGCAGAAAACAGTAACACTTGTTCAGAACGAAAGAAAGCACAGAGCCCCAGATTTTATGTTGTCCTGGAGAGCTTGCAGAGCACTGGGGAAAGGCAGGCAGAGAATTCCCTGCTAGCACCTTCTCTGTGCCTGGGAAGCACAAGTGTTCACATTGCTTCGCAGAATCGCTTTTGTGCAGAAAACAGTAACACTTGTTCAGAACGAAAGAAAGCACAGAGCCCCAGATTTTATGTTGTCCTGGAGAGCTTGCAGAGCACTGGGGAAAGGCAGGCAGAGAATTCCCTGCTAGCACCTTCTCTGTGCCTGGGAAGCACAAGTGTTCACATTGCTTCGCAGAATCGCTTTTGTGCAGAAAACAGTAACACTTGTTCAGAACGAAAGAAAGCACAGAGCCCCAGATTTTATGTTGTCCTGGAGAACTTGCAGAGCACTGGGGAAAGGCAGGCAGAGAATTCCCTGCTAGCACCTTCTCTGTGCCTGGGAAGCACAAGTGTTCACATTGCTTCGCAGAATCGCTTTTGTGCAGAAAACAGTAACACTTGTTCAGAATGAAAGAAAGCACAGAGCCCCAGATTTTATGTTGTCCTGGAGAGATTGCAGAGCACTGGGGAAAGGCAGGCAGAGAATTCCCTGCTAGCACCTTCTCTGTGCCTGGGAAGCACAAGTGTTCACATTGCTTCGCAGAATCGCTTTTGTGCAGAAAACAGTAACACTTGTTCAGAACGAAAGAAAGCACAGAGCCCCAGATTTTATGTTGTCCTGGAGAGCTTGCAGAGCACTGGGGAAAGGCAGGCAGAGAATTCCCTGCTAGCACCTTCTCTTTGCCTGGGAAGCACAAGTGTTCACATTGCTTCGCAGAATCGCTTTTGTGCAGAAAACAGTAACACTTGTTCAGAACGAAAGAAAGCACAGAGCCCCAGATTTTATGTTGTCCTGGAGAGCTTGCAGAGCACTGGGGAAAGGCAGGCAGAGAATTCCCTGCTAGCACCTTCTCTGTGCCTGGGAAGCACAAGTGTTCACATTGCTTCGCAGAATCGCTTTTCTGCAGAAAACAGTAACACTTGTTCAGAACGAAAGAAAGCACAGAGCCCCAGATTTTATGTTGTCCTGGAGAGATTGCAGAGCACTGGGGAAAGGCAGGCAGAGAATTCCCTGCTAGCACCTTCTCTGTGCCTGGGAAGCACAAGTGTTCACATTGCTTTGCAGAATCGCTTTTGTGCAGAAAACGTTAACACTTGTTCAGAACGAAAGAAAGCACAGAGCCCCAGATTTTATGTTGTCCTGGAGAGCTTGCAGAGCACTGGGGAAAGGCAGGCAGAGAATTCCCTGCTAGCACCTTCTCTGTGCCTGGGAAGCACAAGTGTTCACATTGCTTCGCAGAATCGCTTTTCTGCAGAAAACAGTAACACTTGTTCAGAACGAAAGAAAGCACAGAGCCCCAGATTTGCTGTTGTCCTGGAGAGCACTGGGGAAAGGCAGGCAGAGAATTCCCTGCTAGCACCTTCTCTGTGCCTGGGAAGCAGAAGTGTTCACATTGCTTCGCAGAATCGCTTTTGTGCAGAAAACAGTAACACTTGTTCAGAACGAAAGAAAGCACAGAGCCCCAGATTTTATGTTGTCCTGGAGAGCTTGCAGAGCACTGGGGAAAGGCAGGCAGAGAATTCCCTGCTAGCACCTTCTCTGTGCCTGGGAAGCACAAGTGTTCACATTGCTTCGCAGAATCGCTTTTGTGCAGAAAACAGTAACACTTGTTCAGAACGAAAGAAAGCACAGAGCCCCAGATTTGCTGTTGTCCTGGAGAGCTTGCAGAGCACTGGGGAAAGGCAGGCAGAGAATTCCCTGCTAGCACCTTCTCTGTGCCTGGGAAGCACAAGTGTTCACATTGCTTCGCAGAATCGCTTTTGTGCAGAAAACAGTAACACTTGTTCAGAACGAAAGAAAGCACAGAGCCCCAGATTTTATGTTGTCCTGGAGAGCTTGCAGAGCACTGGGGAAAGGCAGGCAGAGAATTCCCTGCTAGCACCTTCTCTGTGCCTGGGAAGCAGAAGTGTTCACATTGCTTTGCAGAATCGCTTTTGTGCAGAAAACAGTAACACTTGTTCAGAACGAAAGAAAGCACAGAGCCCCAGATTTTATGTTGTCCTGGAGAGCTTGCAGAGCACTGGGGAAAGGCAGGCAGAGAATTCCCTGCTAGCACCTTCTCTGTGCCTGGGAAGCAGAAGTGTTCACATTGCTTCGCAGAATCGCTTTTCTGCAGAAAACAGTAACACTTGTTCAGAACGAAAGAAAGCACAGAGCCCCAGATTTTATGTTGTCCTGGAGAGCTTGCAGAGCACTGGGGAAAGGCAGGCAGAGAATTCCCTGCTAGCACCTTCTCTGTGCCTGGGAAGCACAAGTGTTCACATTGCTTCGCAGAATCGCTTTTGTGCAGAAAACAGTAACACTTGTTCAGAACGAAAGAAAGCACAGAGCCCCAGATTTTATGTTGTCCTGGAGAGATTGCAGAGCACTGAGGAAACGCAGGCAGAGAATTCCCTGCTAGCACCTTCTCTGTGCCTGGGAAGCACAAGTGTTCACATTGCTTCGCAGAACCGCTTTTGTGCAGAAAACAGTAACACTTGTTCAGAACGAAAGAAAGCACAGAGCCCCAGATTTTATGTTGTCCTGGAGAGCTTGCAGAGCACTGGGGAAAGGCAGGCAGAGAATTCCCTGCTAGCACCTTCTCTGTGCCTGGGAAGCAGAAGTGTTCACATTGCTTCGCAGAATCGCTTTTGTGCAGAAAACAGTAACACTTGTTCAGAACGAAAGAAAGCACAGAGCCCCAGATTTTATGTTGTCCTGGAGAGCTTGCAGAGCACTGGGGAAAGGCAGGCAGAGAATTCCCTGCTAGCACCTTCTCTGTGCCTGGGAAGCACAAGTGTTCACATTGCTTCGCAGAATCGCTTTTGTGCAGAAAACAGTAACACTTGTTCAGAACGAAAGAAAGCACAGAGCCCCAGATTTGCTGTTGTCCTGGAGAGCTTGCAGAGCACTGGGGAAAGGCAGGCAGAGAATTCCCTGCTAGCACCTTCTCTGTGCCTGGGAAGCAGAAGTGTTCACATTGCTTTGCAGAATCGCTTTTGTGCAGAAAACAGTAACACTTGTTCAGAACGAAAGAAAGCACAGATCCCCAGATTTTATGTTGTCCTGGAGAGCTTGCAGAGCACTGGGGAAAGGCAGGCAGAGAATTCCCTGCTAGCACCTTCTCTGTGCCTGGGAAGCACAAGTGTTCACATTGCTTCGCAGAATCGCTTTTGTGCAGAAAACAGTAACACTTGTTCAGAACGAAAGAAAGCACAGAGCCCCAGATTTTATGTTGTCCTGGAGAGCTTGCAGAGCACTGGGGAAAGGCAGGCAGAGAATTCCCTGCTAGCACCTTCTCTGTGCCTGGGAAGCACAAGTGTTCACATTGCTTCGCAGAATCGCTTTTGTGCAGAAAACAGTAACACTTGTTCAGAACGAAAGAAAGCACAGAGCCCCAGATTTTATGTTGTCCTGGAGAGCTTGCAGAGCACTGGGGAAAGGCAGGCAGAGAATTCCCTGCTAGCACCTTCTCTGTGCCTGGGAAGCAGAAGTGTTCACATTGCTTCGCAGAATCGCTTTTGTGCAGAAAACAGTAACACTTGTTCAGAACGAAAGAAAGCACAGAGCCCCAGATTTTATGTTGTCCTGGAGAGCTTGCAGAGCACTGGGGAAAGGCAGGCAGAGAATTCCCTGCTAGCACCTTCTCTTTGCCTGGGAAGCAGAAGTGTTCACATTGCTTCGCAGAATCGCTTTTGTGCAGAAAACAGTAACACTTGTTCAGAACGAAAGAAAGCACAGAGCCCCAGATTTTATGTTGTCCTGGAGAGCTTGCAGAACACTGGGGAAAGGCAGGCAGAGAATTCCCTACTAGCACCTTCTCTGTGCCTGGGAAGCACAAGTGTTCACATTGCTTCGCAGAATCGCTTTTGTGCAGAAAACAGTAACACTTGTTCAGAACGAAAGAAAGCACAGAGCCCCAGATTTTATGTTGTCCTGGAGAGCTTGCAGAGCACTGGGGAAAGGCAGGCAGAGAATTCCCTGCTAGCACCTTCTCTGTGCCTGGGAAGCACAAGTGTTCACATTGCTTTGCAGAATCGCTTTTGTGCAGAAAACAGTAACACTTGTTCAGAACGAAAGAAAGCACAGAGCCCCAGATTTTATGTTGTCCTGGAGAGCACTGGGGAAAGGCAGGCAGAGAATTCCCTGCTAGCACCTTCTCTGTGCCTGGGAAGCAGAAGTGTTCACATTGCTTCGCAGAATCGCTTTTGTGCAGAAAACAGTAACACTTGTTCAGAACGAAAGAAAGCACAGAGCCCCAGATTTTATGTTGTCCTGGAGAGCTTGCAGAGCACTGGGGAAAGGCAGGCAGAGAATTCCCTGCTAGCACCTTCTCTGTGCCTGGGAAGCACAAGTGTTCACATTGCTTCGCAGAATCGCTTTTGTGCAGAAAACAGTAACACTTGTTCAGAACGAAAGAAAGCACAGAGCCCCAGATTTTATGTTGTCCTGGAGAGCTTGCAGAGCACTGGGGAAAGGCAGGCAGAGAATTCCCTGCTAGCACCTTCTCTGTGCCTGGGAAGCACAAGTGTTCACATTGCTTCGCAGAATCGCTTTTCTGCAGAAAACAGTAACACTTGTTCAGAACGAAAGAAAGCACAGAGCCCCAGATTTGCTGTTGTCCTGGAGAGCTTGCAGAGCACTGGGGAAAGGCAGGCAGAGAATTCCCTGCTAGCACCTTCTCTGTGCCTGGGAAGCACAAGTGTTCACATTGCTTCGCAGAATCGCTTTTGTGCAGAAAACAGTAACACTTGTTCAGAACGAAAGAAAGCACAGAGCCCCAGATTTTATGTTGTCCTGGAGAGCTTGCAGAGCACTGGGGAAAGGCAGGCAGAGAATTCCCTGCTAGCACCTTCTCTGTGCCTGGGAAGCACAAGTGTTCACATTGCTTCGCAGAATCGCTTTTGTGCAGAAAACAGTAACACTTGTTCAGAACGAAAGAAAGCACAGAGCCCCAGATTTTATGTTGTCCTGGAGAGCTTGCAGAGCACTGGGGAAAGGCAGGCAGAGAATTCCCTGCTAGCACCTTCTCTGTGCCTGGGAAGCACAAGTGTTCACATTGCTTCGCAGAATCGCTTTTCTGCAGAAAACAGTAACACTTGTTCAGAACGAAAGAAAGCACAGAGCCCCAGATTTTATGTTGTCCTGGAGAGCTTGCAGAGCACTGGGGAAAGGCAGGCAGAGAATTCCCTGCTAGCACCTTCTCTGTGCCTGGGAAGCACAAGTGTTCACATTGCTTTGCAGAATCGCTTTTGTGCAGAAAACAGTAACACTTGTTCAGAACGAAAGAAAGCACAGAGCCCCAGATTTTATGTTGTCCTGGAGAGCTTGCAGAGCACTGGGGAAAGGCAGGCAGAGAATTCCCTGCTAGCACCTTCTCTGTGCCTGGGAAGCAGAAGTGTTCACATTGCTTCGCAGAATCGCTTTTGTGCAGAAAACAGTAACACTTGTTCAGAACGAAAGAAAGCACAGAGCCCCAGATTTTATGTTGTCCTGGAGAGCTTGCAGAGCACTGGGGAAAGGCAGGCAGAGAATTCCCTGCTAGCACCTTCTCTGTGCCTGGGAAGCACAAGTGTTCACATTGCTTCGCAGAATCGCTTTTCTGCAGAAAACAGTAACACTTGTTCAGAACGAAAGAAAGCACAGAGCCCCAGATTTTATGTTGTCCTGGAGAGCTTGCAGAGCACTGGGGAAAGGCAGGCAGAGAATTCCCTGCTAGCACCTTCTCTGTGCCTGGGAAGCACAAGTGTTCACATTGCTTCGCAGAATCGCTTTTGTGCAGAAAACAGTAAACACTTGTTCAGAACGAAAGAAAGCACAGAGCCCCAGATTTGCTGTTGTCCTGGAGAGCTTGCAGAGCACTGGGGAAAGGCAGGCAGAGAATTCCCTGCTAGCACCTTCTCTGTGCCTGGGAAGCACAAGTGTTCACATTGCTTCGCAGAATCGCTTTTGTGCAGAAAACAGTAACACTTGTTCAGAACGAAAGAAAGCACAGAGCCCCAGATTTTATGTTGTCCTGGAGAGCTTGCAGAGCACTGGGGAAAGGCAGGCAGAGAATTCCCTGCTAGCACCTTCTCTGTGCCTGGGAAGCACAAGTGTTCACATTGCTTCGCAGAATCGCTTTTGTGCAGAAAACAGTAACACTTGTTCAGAACGAAAGAAAGCACAGAGCCCCAGATTTTATGTTGTCCTGGAGAGCTTGCAGAGCACTGGGGAAAGGCAGGCAGAGAATTCCCTGCTAGCACCTTCTCTGTGCCTGGGAAGCACAAGTGTTCACATTGCTTCGCAGAATCGCTTTTGTGCAGAAAACAGTAACACTTGTTCAGAACGAAAGAAAGCACAGAGCCCCAGATTTTATGTTGTCCTGGAGAGCTTGCAGAGCACTGGGGAAAGGCAGGCAGAGAATTCCCTGCTAGCACCTTCTCTGTGCCTGGGAAGCAGAAGTGTTCACATTGCTTCGCAGAATCGCTTTTGTGCAGAAAACAGTAACACTTGTTCAGAACGAAAGAAAGCACAGAGCCCCAGATTTGCTGTTGTCCTGGAGAGCTTGCAGAGCACTGGGGAAAGGGAGGCAGAGAATTCCCTGCTAGCACCTTCTCTGTGCCTGGGAAGCACAAGTGTTCACATTGCTTCGCAGAATCGCTTTTGTGCAGAAAACAGTAACACTTGTTCAGAACGAAAGAAAGCACAGAACCCCAGATTTTATGTTGTCCTGGAGAGCTTGCAGAGCACTGAGGAAGGCAGGCAGAGAATTCCCTGCTAGCACCTTCTCTGTGCCTGGGAAGCACAAGTGTTCACATTGCTTCGCAGAATCGCTTTTGTGCAGAAAACAGTAACACTTGTTCAGAACGAAAGAAAGCACAGAGCCCCAGATTTTATGTTGTCCTGGAGAGCTTGCAGAGCACTGGGGAAAGGGAGGCAGAGAATTCCCTGCTAGCACCTTCTCTGTGCCTGGGAAGCACAAGTGTTCACATTGCTTCGCAGAATCGCTTTTGTGCAGAAAACAGTAACACTAGTTCAGAACGAAAGAAAGCACAGAACCCCAGATTTTATGTTGTCCTGGAGAGCTTGCAGAGCACTGAGGAAGGCAGGCAGAGAATTCCCTGCTAGCACCTTCTCTGTGCCTGTTCACATTGCTTCGCAGAATCGCTTTTGTGCAGAAAACAGTAACACTTGTTCAGAACGAAAGAAAGCACAGAGCCCCAGATTTTATGTTGTCCTGGAGAGCTTGCAGAGCACTGGGGAAAGGCAGGCAGAGAATTCCCTGCTAGCACCTTCTCTGTGCCTGGGAAGCACAAGTGTTCACATTGCTTCGCAGAATCGCTTTTCTGCAGAAAACAGTAACACTTGTTCAGAACGAAAGAAAGCACAGAACCCCAGATTTTATGTTGTCCTGGAGAGATTGCAGAGCACTGGGGAAAGGCAGGCAGAGAATTCCCTGCTAGCACCTTCTCTGTGCCTGGGAAGCACAAGTGTTCACATTGCTTTGCAGAATCGCTTTTGTGCAGAAAACGTTAACACTTGTTCAGAACGAAAGAAAGCACAGAGCCCCAGATTTTATGTTGTCCTGGAGAGCTTGCAGAGCACTGGGGAAAGGCAGGCAGAGAATTCCCTGCTAGCACCTTCTCTGTGCCTGGGAAGCACAAGTGTTCACATTGCTTCGCAGAATCGCTTTTGTGCAGAAAACAGTAACACTTGTTCAGAACGAAAGAAAGCACAGAGCCCCAGATTTGCTGTTGTCCTGGAGAGCTTGCAGAGCACTGGGGAAAGGCAGGCAGAGAATTCCCTGCTAGCACCTTCTCTGTGCCTGGGAAGCAGAAGTGTTCACATTGCTTCACAGAATCGCTTTTGTGCAGAAAACAGTAACACTTGTTCAGAATGAAAGAAAGCACAGAACCCCAGATTTTATGTTGTCCTGGAGAGCTTGCAGAGCACTAAGGAAAGGCAGGCAGAGAATTCCCTGATAGCACCTTCTCTGTGCCTGTTCACATTGCTTCGCAGAATCGCTTTTGTGCAGAAAACAGTAACACTTGTTCAGAACGAAAGAAAGCACAGAGCCCCAGATTTTATGTTGTCCTGGAGAGCTTGCAGAGCACTGGGGAAAGGCAGGCAGAGAATTCCCTGCTAGCACCTTCTCTGTGCCTGGGAAGCACAAGTGTTCATATTGCTTCGCAGAATCGCTTTTCTGCAGAAAACAGTAACACTTGTTCAGAATGAAAGAAAGCACAGAACCCCAGATTTTATGTTGTCCTGGAGAGCTTGCAGAGCACTGAGGAAACGCAGGCAGAGAATTCCCTGCTAGCACCTTCTCTGTGCCTTTCACATTGCTTCGCAGAATCGCTTTTGTGCAGAAAACAGTAACACTTGTTCAGAACGAAAGAAAGCACAGAGCCCCAGATTTTATGTTGTCCTGGAGAGCTTGCAGAGCACTGGGGAAAGGCAGGCAGAGAATTCCCTGCTAGCACCTTCTCTGTGCCTGGGAAGCACAAGTGTTCACATTGCTTTGCAGAATCGCTTTTGTGCAGAAAACAGTAACACTTGTTCAGAACGAAAGAAAGCACAGAGCCCCAGATTTTATGTTGTCCTGGAGAGCTTGCAGAGCACTGGGGAAAGGCAGGCAGAGAATTCCCTGCTAGCACCTTCTCTGTGCCTGGGAAGCAGAAGTGTTCACATTGCTTCGCAGAATCGCTTTTGTGCAGAAAACAGTAACACTTGTTCAGAACGAAAGAAAGCACAGAGCCCCAGATTTTATGTTGTCCTGGAGAGCTTGCAGAGCACTGGGGAAAGGCAGGCAGAGAATTCCCTGCTAGCACCTTCTCTGTGCCTGGGAAGCAGAAGTGTTCACATTGCTTCGCAGAATCGCTTTTGTGCAGAAAACAGTAACACTTGTTCAGAACGAAAGAAAGCACAGAGCCCCAGATTTGCTGTTGTCCTGGAGAGCTTGCAGAGCACTGGGGAAAGGGAGGCAGAGAATTCCCTGCTAGCACCTTCTCTGTGCCTGGGAAGCAGAAGTGTTCACATTGCTTCGCAGAATCGCTTTTGTGCAGAAAACAGTAACACTTGTTCAGAACGAAAGAAAGCACAGAACCCCAGATTTTATGTTGTCCTGGAGAGCTTGCAGAGCACTGAGGAAGGCAGGCAGAGAATTCCCTGCTAGCACCTTCTCTGTGCCTGTTCACATTGCTTCGCAGAATCGCTTTTGTGCAGAAAACAGTAACACTTGTTCAGAACGAAAGAAAGCACAGAGCCCCAGATTTTATGTTGTCCTGGAGAGCTTGCAGAGCACTGGGGAAAGGCAGGCAGAGAATTCCCTGCTAGCACCTTCTCTGTGCCTGGGAAGCACAAGTGTTCACATTGCTTCGCAGAATCGCTTTTCTGCAGAAAACAGTAACACTTGTTCAGAACGAAAGAAAGCACAGAACCCCAGATTTTATGTTGTCCTGGAGAGATTGCAGAGCACTGGGGAAAGGCAGGCAGAGAATTCCCTGCTAGCACCTTCTCTGTGCCTGGGAAGCACAAGTGTTCACATTGCTTTGCAGAATCGCTTTTGTGCAGAAAACGTTAACACTTGTTCAGAACGAAAGAAAGCACAGAGCCCCAGATTTTATGTTGTCCTGGAGAGCTTGCAGAGCACTGGGGAAAGGCAGGCAGAGAATTCCCTGCTAGCACCTTCTCTGTGCCTGGGAAGCACAAGTGTTCACATTGCTTCGCAGAATCGCTTTTGTGCAGAAAACAGTAACACTTGTTCAGAACGAAAGAAAGCACAGAGCCCCAGATTTGCTGTTGTCCTGGAGAGCTTGCAGAGCACTGGGGAAAGGCAGGCAGAGAATTCCCTGCTAGCACCTTCTCTGTGCCTGGGAAGCAGAAGTGTTCACATTGCTTCACAGAATCGCTTTTGTGCAGAAAACAGTAACACTTGTTCAGAATGAAAGAAAGCACAGAACCCCAGATTTTATGTTGTCCTGGAGAGCTTGCAGAGCACTAAGGAAAGGCAGGCAGAGAATTCCCTGATAGCACCTTCTCTGTGCCTGTTCACATTGCTTCGCAGAATCGCTTTTGTGCAGAAAACAGTAACACTTGTTCAGAACGAAAGAAAGCACAGAGCCCCAGATTTTATGTTGTCCTGGAGAGCTTGCAGAGCACTGGGGAAAGGCAGGCAGAGAATTCCCTGCTAGCACCTTCTCTGTGCCTGGGAAGCACAAGTGTTCATATTGCTTCGCAGAATCGCTTTTCTGCAGAAAACAGTAACACTTGTTCAGAATGAAAGAAAGCACAGAACCCCAGATTTTATGTTGTCCTGGAGAGCTTGCAGAGCACTGAGGAAACGCAGGCAGAGAATTCCCTGCTAGCACCTTCTCTGTGCCTGTTCACATTGCTTCGCAGAATCGCTTTTGTGCAGAAAACAGTAACACTTGTTCAGAACGAAAGAAAGCACAGAGCCCCAGATTTTATGTTGTCCTGGAGAGCTTGCAGAGCACTGGGGAAAGGCAGGCAGAGAATTCCCTGCTAGCACCTTCTCTGTGCCTGGGAAGCAGAAGTGTTCACATTGCTTCGCAGAATCGCTTTTGTGCAGAAAACAGTAACACTTGTTCAGAACGAAAGAAAGCACAGAGCCCCAGATTTTATGTTGTCCTGGAGAGCTTGCAGAGCACTGGGGAAAGGCAGGCAGAGAATTCCCTGCTAGCACCTTCTCTGTGCCTGGGAAGCAGAAGTGTTCACATTGCTTCGCAGAATCGCTTTTGTGCAGAAAACAGTAACACTTGTTCAGAACGAAAGAAAGCACAGAGCCCCAGATTTTATGTTGTCCTGGAGAGCTTGCAGAGCACTGGGGAAAGGCAGGCAGAGAATTCCCTGCTAGCACCTTCTCTGTGCCTGGGAAGCAGAAGTGTTCACATTGCTTCGCAGAATCGCTTTTCTGCAGAAAACAGTAACACTTGTTCAGAACGAAAGAAAGCACAGAGCCCCAGATTTGCTGTTGTCCTGGAGAGCTTGCAGAGCACTGGGGAAAGGCAGGCAGAGAATTCCCTGCTAGCACCTTCTCTGTGCCTGGGAAGCACAAGTGTTCACATTGCTTCGCAGAATCGCTTTTCTGCAGAAAACAGTAACACTTGTTCAGAACGAAAGAAAGCACAGAACCCCAGATTTTATGTTGTCCTGGAGAGCTTGCAGAGCACTGGGGAAAGGCAGGCAGAGAATTCCCTGCTAGCACCTTCTCTGTGCCTGGGAAGCACAAGTGTTCACATTGCTTCGCAGAATCGCTTTTGTGCAGAAAACAGTAACACTTGTTCAGAACGAAAGAAAGCACAGAGCCCCAGATTTGCTGTTGTCCTGGAGAGCTTGCAGAGCACTGGGGAAAGGCAGGCAGAGAATTCCCTGCTAGCACCTTCTCTGTGCCTGGGAAGCAGAAGTGTTCACATTGCTTTGCAGAATCGCTTTTGTGCAGAAAACAGTAACACTTGTTCAGAACGAAAGAAAGCACAGAGCCCCAGATTTTATGTTGTCCTGGAGAGCTTGCAGAGCACTGGGGAAAGGCAGGCAGAGAATTCCCTGCTAGCACCTTCTCTGTGCCTGGGAAGAACAAGTGTTCACATTGCTTCGCAGAATCGCTTTTGTGCAGAAAACAGTAACACTTGTTCAGAACGAAAGAAAGCACAGAGCCCCAGATTTTATGTTGTCCTGGAGAGCTTGCAGAGCACTGGGGAAAGGCAGGCAGAGAATTCCCTGCTAGCACCTTCTCTGTGCCTGGGAAGCACAAGTGTTCACATTGCTTCGCAGAATCGCTTTTCTGCAGAAAACAGTAACACTTGTTCAGAACGAAAGAAAGCACAGAGCCCCAGATTTTATGTTGTCCTGGAGAGCTTGCAGAGAACTGGGGAAAGGCAGGCAGAGAATTCCCTGCTAGCACCTTCTCTGTGCCTGGGAAGCAGAAGTGTTCACATTGCTTCGCAGAATCGCTTTTGTGCAGAAAACAGTAACACTTGTTCAGAACGAAAGAAAGCACAGAACCCCAGATTTTATGTTGTCCTGGAGAGATTGCAGAGCACTGAGGAAACGCAGGCAGAGAATTCCCTGCTAGCACCTTCTCTGTGCCTGGGAAGCAGAAGTGTTCACATTGCTTTGCAGAATCGCTTTTGTGCAGAAAACAGTAACACTTGTTCAGAACGAAAGAAAGCACAGAGCCCCAGATTTTATGTTGTCCTGGAGAGCTTGCAGAGCACTGGGGAAAGGCAGGCAGAGAATTCCCTGCTAGCACCTTCTCTGTGCCTGGGAAGCAGAAGTGTTCACATTGCTTCGCAGAATCGCTTTTGTGCAGAAAACAGTAACACTTGTTCAGAACGAAAGAAAGCACAGAGCCCCAGATTTTATGTTGTCCTGGAGAGATTGCAGAGCACTGGGGAAAGGCAGGCAGAGAATTCCCTGCTAGCACCTTCTCTGTGCCTGGGAAGCACAAGTGTTCACATTGCTTCGCAGAATCGCTTTTGTGCAGAAAACGTTAACACTTGTTCAGAACGAAAGAAAGCACAGAGCCCCAGATTTTATGTTGTCCTGGAGAGCTTGCAGAGCACTGGGGAAAGGCAGGCAGAGAATTCCCTGCTAGCACCTTCTCTGTGCCTGGGAAGCAGAAGTGTTCACATTGCTTCGCAGAATCGCTTTTGTGCAGAAAACAGTAACACTTGTTCAGAACGAAAGAAAGCACAGAGCCCCAGATTTGCTGTTGTCCTGGAGAGCTTGCAGAGCACTGGGGAAAGGCAGGCAGAGAATTCCCTGCTAGCACCTTCTCTGTGCCTGGGAAGCAGAAGTGTTCACATTGCTTCGCAGAATCGCTTTTCTGCAGAAAACAGTAACACTTGTTCAGAACGAAAGAAAGCACAGAACCCCAGATTTTATGTTGTCCTGGAGAGCTTGCAGAGCACTGGGGAAAGGCAGGCAGAGAATTCCCTGCTAGCACCTTCTCTGTGCCTGGGAAGCACAAGTGTTCACATTGCTTCGCAGAATCGCTTTTGTGCAGAAAACAGTAACACTTGTTCAGAACGAAAGAAAGCACAGAGCCCCAGATTTGCTGTTGTCCTGGAGAGCTTGCAGAGCACTGGGGAAAGGCAGGCAGAGAATTCCCTGCTAGCACCTTCTCTGTGCCTGGGAAGCAGAAGTGTTCACATTGCTTTGCAGAATCGCTTTTGTGCAGAAAACAGTAACACTTGTTCAGAACGAAAGAAAGCACAGAGCCCCAGATTTTATGTTGTCCTGGAGAGCTTGCAGAGCACTGGGGAAAGGCAGGCAGAGAATTCCCTGCTAGCACCTTCTCTGTGCCTGGGAAGCACAAGTGTTCACATTGCTTCGCAGAATCGCTTTTGTGCAGAAAACAGTAACACTTGTTCAGAACGAAAGAAAGCACAGAGCCCCAGATTTTATGTTGTCCTGGAGAGCTTGCAGAGCACTGGGGAAAGGCAGGCAGAGAATTCCCTGCTAGCACCTTCTCTGTGCCTGGGAAGCACAAGTGTTCACATTGCTTCGCAGAATCGCTTTTGTGCAGAAAACAGTAACACTTGTTCAGAACGAAAGAAAGCACAGAGCCCCAGATTTGCTGTTGTCCTGGAGAGCTTGCAGAGCACTGGGGAAAGGCAGGCAGAGAATTCCCTGCTAGCACCTTCTCTGTGCCTGGGAAGCACAAGTGTTCACATTGCTTCGCAGAATCGCTTTTGTGCAGAAAACAGTAACACTTGTTCAGAACGAAAGAAAGCACAGAACCCCAGATTTTATGTTGTCCTGGAGAGCTTGCAGAGCACTGGGGAAAGGCAGGCAGAGAATTCCCTGCTAGCACCTTCTCTGTGCCTGGGAAGCACAAGTGTTCACATTGCTTCGCAGAATCGCTTTTGTGCAGAAAACAGTAACACTTGTTCAGAACGAAAGAAAGCACAGAGCCCCAGATTTTATGTTGTCCTGGAGAGCTTGCAGAGCACTGGGGAAAGGCAGGCAGAGAATTCCCTGCTAGCACCTTCTCTGTGCCTGGGAAGCAGAAGTGTTCACATTGCTTCGCAGAATCGCTTTTGTGCAGAAAACAGTAACACTTGTTCAGAACGAAAGAAAGCACAGAGCCCCAGATTTTATGTTGTCCTGGAGAGCTTGCAGAGCACTGGGGAAAGGCAGGCAGAGAATTCCCTGCTAGCACCTTCTCTGTGCCTGGGAAGCACAAGTGTTCACATTGCTTTGCAGAATCGCTTTTGTGCAGAAAACAGTAACACTTGTTCAGAACGAAAGAAAGCACAGAACCCCAGATTTTATGTTGTCCTGGAGAGCTTGCAGAGCACTGGGGAAAGGCAGGCAGAGAATTCCCTGCTAGCACCTTCTCTGTGCCTGGGAAGCAGAAGTGTTCACATTGCTTCGCAGAATCGCTTTTGTGCAGAAAACAGTAACACTTGTTCAGAACGAAAGAAAGCACAGAGCCCCAGATTTGCTGTTGTCCTGGAGAGCTTGCAGAGCACTGGGGAAAGGCAGGCAGAGAATTCCCTGCTAGCACCTTCTCTGTGCCTGGGAAGCAGAAGTGTTCACATTGCTTTGCAGAATCGCTTTTCTGCAGAAAACAGTAACACTTGTTCAGAATGAAAGAAAGCACAGAACCCCAGATTTTATGTTGTCCTGGAGAGATTGCAGAGCACTGAGGAAACGCAGGCAGAGAATTCCCTGCTAGCACCTTCTCTGTGCCTGTTCACATTGCTTCGCAGAATCGCTTTTTTGCAGAAAACAGTAACACTTGTTCAGAACGAAAGAAAGCACAGAGCCCCAGATTTTATGTTGTCCTGGAGAGCTTGCAGAGCACTGGGGAAAGGCAGGCAGAGAATTCCCTGCTAGCACCTTCTCTGTGCCTGGGAAGCACAAGTGTTCATATTGCTTCGCAGAATCGCTTTTCTGCAGAAAACAGTAACACTTGTTCAGAACGAAAGAAAGCACAGAGCCCCAGATTTTATGTTGTCCTGGAGAGCTTGCAGAGCACTGGGGAAAGGCAGGCAGAGAATTCCCTGCTAGCACCTTCTCTGTGCCTGGGAAGCACAAGTGTTCACATTGCTTCGCAGAATCGCTTTTGTGCAGAAAACAGTAACACTTGTTCAGAACGAAAGAAAGCACAGAGCCCCAGATTTTATGTTGTCCTGGAGAGCTTGCAGAGCACTGGGGAAAGGCAGGCAGAGAATTCCCTGCTAGCACCTTCTCTGTGCCTGGGAAGCAGAAGTGTTCACATTGCTTCGCAGAATCGCTTTTGTGCAGAAAACAGTAACACTTGTTCAGAACGAAAGAAAGCACAGAGCCCCAGATTTTATGTTGTCCTGGAGAGATTGCAGAGCACTGGGGAAAGGCAGGCAGAGAATTCCCTGCTAGCACCTTCTCTGTGCCTGGGAAGCACAAGTGTTCACATTGCTTTGCAGAATCGCTTTTGTGCAGAAAACGTTAACACTTGTTCAGAACGAAAGAAAGCACAGAGCCCCAGATTTTATGTTGTCCTGGAGAGCTTGCAGAGCACTGGGGAAAGGCAGGCAGAGAATTCCCTGCTAGCACCTTCTCTGTGCCTGGGAAGCAGAAGTGTTCACATTGCTTCGCAGAATCGCTTTTGTGCAGAAAACAGTAACACTTGTTCAGAACGAAAGAAAGCACAGAGCCCCAGATTTTATGTTGTCCTGGAGAGCTTGCAGAGCACTGGGGAAAGGCAGGCAGAGAATTCCCTGCTAGCACCTTCTCTGTGCCTGGGAAGCACAAGTGTTCACATTGCTTCGCAGAATCGCTTTTCTGCAGAAAACAGTAACACTTGTTCAGAATGAAAGAAAGCACAGAACCCCAGATTTTATGTTGTCCTGGAGAGCTTGCAGAGCACTGGGGAAAGGCAGGCAGAGAATTCCCTGCTAGCACCTTCTCTGTGCCTGGGAAGCACAAGTGTTCACATTGCTTCGCAGAATCGCTTTTGTGCAGAAAACAGTAACACTTGTTCAGAACGAAAGAAAGCACAGAGCCCCAGATTTGCTGTTGTCCTGGAGAGCTTGCAGAGCACTGGGGAAAGGCAGGCAGAGAATTCCCTGCTAGCACCTTCTCTGTGCCTGGGAAGCAGAAGTGTTCACATTGCTTCGCAGAATCGCTTTTGTGCAGAAAACAGTAACACTTGTTCAGAACGAAAGAAAGCACAGAGCCCCAGATTTTATGTTGTCCTGGAGAGCTTGCAGAGCACTGGGGAAAGGCAGGCAGAGAATTCCCTGCTAGCACCTTCTCTGTGCCTGGGAAGCACAAGTGTTCACATTGCTTCGCAGAATCGCTTTTCTGCAGAAAACAGTAACACTTGTTCAGAACGAAAGAAAGCACAGAACCCCAGATTTTATGTTGTCCTGGAGAGCTTGCAGAGCACTGGGGAAAGGCAGGCAGAGAATTCCCTGCTAGCACCTTCTCTGTGCCTGGGAAGCAGAAGTGTTCACATTGCTTCGCAGAATCGCTTTTGTGCAGAAAACAGTAACACTTGTTCAGAACGAAAGAAAGCACAGAGCCCCAGATTTGCTGTTGTCCTGGAGAGCTTGCAGAGCACTGGGGAAAGGCAGGCAGAGAATTCCCTGCTAGCACCTTCTCTGTGCCTGGGAAGCAGAAGTGTTCACATTGCTTTGCAGAATCGCTTTTGTGCAGAAAACAGTAACACTTGTTCAGAATGAAAGAAAGCACAGAGCCCCAGATTTTATGTTGTCCTGGAGAGCTTGCAGAGCACTGGGGAAAGGCAGGCAGAGAATTCCCTGCTAGCACCTTCTCTGTGCCTGGGAAGCAGAAGTGTTCACATTGCTTCGCAGAATCGCTTTTGTGCAGAAAACAGTAACACTTGTTCAGAACGAAAGAAAGCACAGAGCCCCAGATTTTATGTTGTCCTGGAGAGCTTGCAGAGCACTGGGGAAAGGCAGGCAGAGAATTCCCTGCTAGCACCTTCTCTGTGCCTGGGAAGCACAAGTGTTCATATTGCTTCGCAGAATCGCTTTTCTGCAGAAAACAGTAACACTTGTTCAGAATGAAAGAAAGCACAGAACCCCAGATTTTATGTTGTCCTGGAGAGATTGCAGAGCACTGAGGAAACGCAGGCAGAGAATTCCCTGCTAGCACCTTCTCTGTGCCTGTTCACATTGCTTCGCAGAATCGCTTTTGTGCAGAAAACAGTAACACTTGTTCAGAACGAAAGAAAGCACAGAGCCCCAGATTTTATGTTGTCCTGGAGAGCTTGCAGAGCACTGGGGAAAGGCAGGCAGAGAATTCCCTGCTAGCACCTTCTCTGTGCCTGGGAAGCACAAGTGTTCACATTGCTTTGCAGAATCGCTTTTGTGCAGAAAACAGTAACACTTGTTCAGAACGAAAGAAAGCACAGAGCCCCAGATTTTATGTTGTCCTGGAGAGCTTGCAGAGCACTGGGGAAAGGCAGGCAGAGAATTCCCTGCTAGCACCTTCTCTGTGCCTGGGAAGCACAAGTGTTCACATTGCTTCGCAGAATCGCTTTTGTGCAGAAAACAGTAACACTTGTTCAGAACGAAAGAAAGCACAGAGCCCCAGATTTTATGTTGTCCTGGAGAGCTTGCAGAGCACTGGGGAAAGGCAGGCAGAGAATTCCCTGCTAGCACCTTCTCTGTGCCTGGGAAGCACAAGTGTTCACATTGCTTCGCAGAATCGCTTTTCTGCAGAAAACAGTAACACTTGTTCAGAACGAAAGAAAGCACAGAGCCCCAGATTTTATGTTGTCCTGGAGAGCTTGCAGAGCACTGGGGAAAGGCAGGCAGAGAATTCCCTGCTAGCACCTTCTCTGTGCCTGGGAAGCACAAGTGTTCACATTGCTTTGCAGAATCGCTTTTGTGCAGAAAACGTTAACACTTCTTCAGAACGAAAGAAAGCACAGAGCCCCAGATTTTATGTTGTCCTGGAGAGCTTGCAGAGCACTGGGGAAAGGCAGGCAGAGAATTCCCTGCTAGCACCTTCTCTGTGCCTGGGAAGCACAAGTGTTCACATTGCTTCGCAGAATCGCTTTTGTGCAGAAAACAGTAACACTTGTTCAGAACGAAAGAAAGCACAGAGCCCCAGATTTGCTGTTGTCCTGGAGAGCTTGCAGAGCACTGGGGAAAGGCAGGCAGAGAATTCCCTGCTAGCACCTTCTCTGTGCCTGGGAAGCAGAAGTGTTCACATTGCTTCGCAGAATCGCTTTTCTGCAGAAAACAGTAACACTTGTTCAGAACGAAAGAAAGCACAGAGCCCCAGATTTTATGTTGTCCTGGAGAGCTTGCAGAGCACTGGGGAAAGGCAGGCAGAGAATTCCCTGCTAGCACCTTCTCTGTGCCTGGGAAGCACAAGTGTTCACATTGCTTCGCAGAATCGCTTTTGTGCAGAAAACAGTAACACTTGTTCAGAACGAAAGAAAGCACAGAGCCCCAGATTTGCTGTTGTCCTGGAGAGCTTGCAGAGCACTGGGGAAAGGCAGGCAGAGAATTCCCTGCTAGCACCTTCTCTGTGCCTGGGAAGCACAAGTGTTCACATTGCTTCGCAGAATCGCTTTTGTGCAGAAAACAGTAACACTTGTTCAGAACGAAAGAAAGCACAGAGCCCCAGATTTTATGTTGTCCTGGAGAGCTTGCAGAGCACTGGGGAAAGGCAGGCAGAGAATTCCCTGCTAGCACCTTCTCTGTGCCTGGGAAGCAGAAGTGTTCACATTGCTTTGCAGAATCGCTTTTGTGCAGAAAACAGTAACACTTGTTCAGAACGAAAGAAAGCACAGAGCCCCAGATTTTATGTTGTCCTGGAGAGCTTGCAGAGCACTGGGGAAAGGCAGGCAGAGAATTCCCTGCTAGCACCTTCTCTGTGCCTGGGAAGCACAAGTGTTCACATTGCTTCGCAGAATCGCTTTTCTGCAGAAAACAGTAACACTTGTTCAGAACGAAAGAAAGCACAGAGCCCCAGATTTTATGTTGTCCTGGAGAGCTTGCAGAGCACTGGGGAAAGGCAGGCAGAGAATTCCCTGCTAGCACCTTCTCTGTGCCTGGGAAGCAGAAGTGTTCACATTGCTTCGCAGAATCGCTTTTGTGCAGAAAACAGTAACACTTGTTCAGAACGAAAGAAAGCACAGAGCCCCAGATTTTATGTTGTCCTGGAGAGATTGCAGAGCACTGAGGAAACGCAGGCAGAGAATTCCCTGCTAGCACCTTCTCTGTGCCTGGGAAGCACAAGTGTTCACATTGCTTCGCAGAACCGCTTTTGTGCAGAAAACAGTAACACTTGTTCAGAACGAAAGAAAGCACAGAGCCCCAGATTTTATGTTGTCCTGGAGAGCTTGCAGAGCACTGGGGAAAGGCAGGCAGAGAATTCCCTGCTAGCACCTTCTCTGTGCCTGGGAAGCACAAGTGTTCACATTGCTTCGCAGAATCGCTTTTGTGCAGAAAACAGTAACACTTGTTCAGAACGAAAGAAAGCACAGAGCCCCAGATTTTATGTTGTCCTGGAGAGCTTGCAGAGCACTGGGGAAAGGCAGGCAGAGAATTCCCTGCTAGCACCTTCTCTGTGCCTGGGAAGCACAAGTGTTCACATTGCTTCGCAGAATCGCTTTTGTGCAGAAAACAGTAACACTTGTTCAGAACGAAAGAAAGCACAGAGCCCCAGATTTTATGTTGTCCTGGAGAGCTTGCAGAGCACTGGGGAAAGGCAGGCAGAGAATTCCCTGCTAGCACCTTCTCTGTGCCTGGGAAGCACAAGTGTTCACATTGCTTCGCAGAATCGCTTTTGTGCAGAAAACAGTAACACTTGTTCAGAACGAAAGAAAGCACAGAGCCCCAGATTTTATGTTGTCCTGGAGAGCTTGCAGAGCACTGGGGAAAGGCAGGCAGAGAATTCCCTGCTAGCACCTTCTCTGTGCCTGGGAAGCAGAAGTGTTCACATTGCTTTGCAGAATCGCTTTTGTGCAGAAAACAGTAACACTTGTTCAGAACGAAAGAAAGCACAGAGCCCCAGATTTTATGTTGTCCTGGAGAGCTTGCAGAGCACTGGGGAAAGGCAGGCAGAGAATTCCCTGCTAGCACCTTCTCTGTGCCTGGGAAGCACAAGTGTTCACATTGCTTCGCAGAATCGCTTTTGTGCAGAAAACAGTAACACTTGTTCAGAACGAAAGAAAGCACAGAGCCCCAGATTTTATGTTGTCCTGGAGAGCTTGCAGAGCACTGGGGAAAGGCAGGCAGAGAATTCCCTGCTAGCACCTTCTCTGTGCCTGGGAAGCACAAGTGTTCACATTGCTTCGCAGAATCGCTTTTGTGCAGAAAACAGTAACACTTGTTCAGAACGAAAGAAAGCACAGAGCCCCAGATTTTATGTTGTCCTGGAGAACTTGCAGAGCACTGGGGAAAGGCAGGCAGAGAATTCCCTGCTAGCACCTTCTCTGTGCCTGGGAAGCACAAGTGTTCACATTGCTTCGCAGAATCGCTTTTGTGCAGAAAACAGTAACACTTGTTCAGAATGAAAGAAAGCACAGAGCCCCAGATTTTATGTTGTCCTCGAGAGATTGCAGAGCACTGGGGAAAGGCAGGCAGAGAATTCCCTGCTAGCACCTTCTCTGTGCCTGGGAAGCACAAGTGTTCACATTGCTTCGCAGAATCGCTTTTGTGCAGAAAACAGTAACACTTGTTCAGAACGAAAGAAAGCACAGAGCCCCAGATTTTATGTTGTCCTGGAGAGCTTGCAGAGCACTGGGGAAAGGCAGGCAGAGAATTCCCTGCTAGCACCTTCTCTTTGCCTGGGAAGCACAAGTGTTCACATTGCTTCGCAGAATCGCTTTTGTGCAGAAAACAGTAACACTTGTTCAGAACGAAAGAAAGCACAGAGCCCCAGATTTTATGTTGTCCTGGAGAGCTTGCAGAGCACTGGGGAAAGGCAGGCAGAGAATTCCCTGCTAGCACCTTCTCTGTGCCTGGGAAGCACAAGTGTTCACATTGCTTCGCAGAATCGCTTTTCTGCAGAAAACAGTAACACTTGTTCAGAACGAAAGAAAGCACAGAGCCCCAGATTTTATGTTGTCCTGGAGAGCTTGCAGAGCACTGGGGAAAGGCAGGCAGAGAATTCCCTGCTAGCACCTTCTCTGTGCCTGGGAAGCAGAAGTGTTCACATTGCTTCGCAGAATCGCTTTTGTGCAGAAAACAGTAACACTTGTTCAGAACGAAAGAAAGCACAGAGCCCCAGATTTTATGTTGTCCTGGAGAGATTGCAGAGCACTGAGGAAACGCAGGCAGAGAATTCCCTGCTAGCACCTTCTCTGTGCCTGGGAAGCACAAGTGTTCACATTGCTTCGCAGAACCGCTTTTGTGCAGAAAACAGTAACACTTGTTCAGAACGAAAGAAAGCACAGAGCCCCAGATTTTATGTTGTCCTGGAGAGCTTGCAGAGCACTGGGGAAAGGCAGGCAGAGAATTCCCTGCTAGCACCTTCTCTGTGCCTGGGAAGCACAAGTGTTCACATTGCTTCGCAGAATCGCTTTTGTGCAGAAAACAGTAACACTTGTTCAGAACGAAAGAAAGCACAGAGCCCCAGATTTTATGTTGTCCTGGAGAGCTTGCAGAGCACTGGGGAAAGGCAGGCAGAGAATTCCCTGCTAGCACCTTCTCTGTGCCTGGGAAGCACAAGTGTTCACATTGCTTCGCAGAATCGCTTTTGTGCAGAAAACAGTAACACTTGTTCAGAACGAAAGAAAGCACAGAGCCCCAGATTTTATGTTGTCCTGGAGAGCTTGCAGAGCACTGGGGAAAGGCAGGCAGAGAATTCCCTGCTAGCACCTTCTCTGTGCCTGGGAAGCACAAGTGTTCACATTGCTTCGCAGAATCGCTTTTGTGCAGAAAACAGTAACACTTGTTCAGAACGAAAGAAAGCACAGAGCCCCAGATTTTATGTTGTCCTGGAGAGCTTGCAGAGCACTGGGGAAAGGCAGGCAGAGAATTCCCTGCTAGCACCTTCTCTGTGCCTGGGAAGCAGAAGTGTTCACATTGCTTTGCAGAATCGCTTTTGTGCAGAAAACAGTAACACTTGTTCAGAACGAAAGAAAGCACAGAGCCCCAGATTTTATGTTGTCCTGGAGAGCTTGCAGAGCACTGGGGAAAGGCAGGCAGAGAATTCCCTGCTAGCACCTTCTCTGTGCCTGGGAAGCACAAGTGTTCACATTGCTTCGCAGAATCGCTTTTGTGCAGAAAACAGTAACACTTGTTCAGAACGAAAGAAAGCACAGAGCCCCAGATTTTATGTTGTCCTGGAGAGCTTGCAGAGCACTGGGGAAAGGCAGGCAGAGAATTCCCTGCTAGCACCTTCTCTGTGCCTGGGAAGCACAAGTGTTCACATTGCTTCGCAGAATCGCTTTTGTGCAGAAAACAGTAACACTTGTTCAGAACGAAAGAAAGCACAGAGCCCCAGATTTTATGTTGTCCTGGAGAACTTGCAGAGCACTGGGGAAAGGCAGGCAGAGAATTCCCTGCTAGCACCTTCTCTGTGCCTGGGAAGCACAAGTGTTCACATTGCTTCGCAGAATCGCTTTTGTGCAGAAAACAGTAACACTTGTTCAGAATGAAAGAAAGCACAGAGCCCCAGATTTTATGTTGTCCTCGAGAGATTGCAGAGCACTGGGGAAAGGCAGGCAGAGAATTCCCTGCTAGCACCTTCTCTGTGCCTGGGAAGCACAAGTGTTCACATTGCTTCGCAGAATCGCTTTTGTGCAGAAAACAGTAACACTTGTTCAGAACGAAAGAAAGCACAGAGCCCCAGATTTTATGTTGTCCTGGAGAGCTTGCAGAGCACTGGGGAAAGGCAGGCAGAGAATTCCCTGCTAGCACCTTCTCTTTGCCTGGGAAGCACAAGTGTTCACATTGCTTCGCAGAATCGCTTTTGTGCAGAAAACAGTAACACTTGTTCAGAACGAAAGAAAGCACAGAGCCCCAGATTTTATGTTGTCCTGGAGAGCTTGCAGAGCACTGGGGAAAGGCAGGCAGAGAATTCCCTGCTAGCACCTTCTCTGTGCCTGGGAAGCACAAGTGTTCACATTGCTTCGCAGAATCGCTTTTCTGCAGAAAACAGTAACACTTGTTCAGAACGAAAGAAAGCACAGAGCCCCAGATTTTATGTTGTCCTGGAGAGATTGCAGAGCACTGGGGAAAGGCAGGCAGAGAATTCCCTGCTAGCACCTTCTCTGTGCCTGGGAAGCACAAGTGTTCACATTGCTTTGCAGAATCGCTTTTGTGCAGAAAACGTTAACACTTGTTCAGAACGAAAGAAAGCACAGAGCCCCAGATTTTATGTTGTCCTGGAGAGCTTGCAGAGCACTGGGGAAAGGCAGGCAGAGAATTCCCTGCTAGCACCTTCTCTGTGCCTGGGAAGCACAAGTGTTCACATTGCTTCGCAGAATCGCTTTTGTGCAGAAAACAGTAACACTTGTTCAGAACGAAAGAAAGCACAGAGCCCCAGATTTGCTGTTGTCCTGGAGAGCACTGGGGAAAGGCAGGCAGAGAATTCCCTGCTAGCACCTTCTCTGTGCCTGGGAAGCAGAAGTGTTCACATTGCTTCGCAGAATCGCTTTTGTGCAGAAAACAGTAACACTTGTTCAGAACGAAAGAAAGCACAGAGCCCCAGATTTTATGTTGTCCTGGAGAGCTTGCAGAGCACTGGGGAAAGGCAGGCAGAGAATTCCCTGCTAGCACCTTCTCTGTGCCTGGGAAGCACAAGTGTTCACATTGCTTCGCAGAATCGCTTTTGTGCAGAAAACAGTAACACTTGTTCAGAACGAAAGAAAGCACAGAGCCCCAGATTTGCTGTTGTCCTGGAGAGCTTGCAGAGCACTGGGGAAAGGCAGGCAGAGAATTCCCTGCTAGCACCTTCTCTGTGCCTGGGAAGCAGAAGTGTTCACATTGCTTCGCAGAATCGCTTTTGTGCAGAAAACAGTAACACTTGTTCAGAACGAAAGAAAGCACAGAGCCCCAGATTTTATGTTGTCCTGGAGAGCTTGCAGAGCACTGGGGAAAGGCAGGCAGAGAATTCCCTGCTAGCACCTTCTCTGTGCCTGGGAAGCACAAGTGTTCACATTGCTTCGCAGAATCGCTTTTGTGCAGAAAACAGTAACACTTGTTCAGAACGAAAGAAAGCACAGAGCCCCAGATTTTATGTTGTCCTGGAGAGCTTGCAGAGCACTGGGGAAAGGCAGGCAGAGAATTCCCTGCTAGCACCTTCTCTTTGCCTGGGAAGCACAAGTGTTCACATTGCTTCGCAGAATCGCTTTTGTGCAGAAAACAGTAACACTTGTTCAGAACGAAAGAAAGCACAGAGCCCCAGATTTTATGTTGTCCTGGAGAGCTTGCAGAGCACTGGGGAAAGGCAGGCAGAGAATTCCCTGCTAGCACCTTCTCTGTGCCTGGGAAGCACAAGTGTTCACATTGCTTCGCAGAATCGCTTTTCTGCAGAAAACAGTAACACTTGTTCAGAACGAAAGAAAGCACAGAGCCCCAGATTTTATGTTGTCCTGGAGAGATTGCAGAGCACTGGGGAAAGGCAGGCAGAGAATTCCCTGCTAGCACCTTCTCTGTGCCTGGGAAGCACAAGTGTTCACATTGCTTTGCAGAATCGCTTTTGTGCAGAAAACGTTAACACTTGTTCAGAACGAAAGAAAGCACAGAGCCCCAGATTTTATGTTGTCCTGGAGAGCTTGCAGAGCACTGGGGAAAGGCAGGCAGAGAATTCCCTGCTAGCACCTTCTCTGTGCCTGGGAAGCACAAGTGTTCACATTGCTTCGCAGAATCGCTTTTGTGCAGAAAACAGTAACACTTGTTCAGAACGAAAGAAAGCACAGAGCCCCAGATTTGCTGTTGTCCTGGAGAGCACTGGGGAAAGGCAGGCAGAGAATTCCCTGCTAGCACCTTCTCTGTGCCTGGGAAGCAGAAGTGTTCACATTGCTTCGCAGAATCGCTTTTGTGCAGAAAACAGTAACACTTGTTCAGAACGAAAGAAAGCACAGAGCCCCAGATTTTATGTTGTCCTGGAGAGCTTGCAGAGCACTGGGGAAAGGCAGGCAGAGAATTCCCTGCTAGCACCTTCTCTGTGCCTGGGAAGCACAAGTGTTCACATTGCTTCGCAGAATCGCTTTTGTGCAGAAAACAGTAACACTTGTTCAGAACGAAAGAAAGCACAGAGCCCCAGATTTGCTGTTGTCCTGGAGAGCTTGCAGAGCACTGGGGAAAGGCAGGCAGAGAATTCCCTGCTAGCACCTTCTCTGTGCCTGGGAAGCAGAAGTGTTCACATTGCTTCGCAGAATCGCTTTTGTGCAGAAAACAGTAACACTTGTTCAGAACGAAAGAAAGCACAGAGCCCCAGATTTTATGTTGTCCTGGAGAGCTTGCAGAGCACTGGGGAAAGGCAGGCAGAGAATTCCCTGCTAGCACCTTCTCTGTGCCTGGGAAGCACAAGTGTTCACATTGCTTCGCAGAATCGCTTTTGTGCAGAAAACAGTAACACTTGTTCAGAACGAAAGAAAGCACAGAGCCCCAGATTTTATGTTGTCCTGGAGAGCTTGCAGAGCACTGGGGAAAGGCAGGCAGAGAATTCCCTGCTAGCACCTTCTCTGTGCCTGGGAAGCAGAAGTGTTCACATTGCTTTGCAGAATCGCTTTTGTGCAGAAAACAGTAACACTTGTTCAGAACGAAAGAAAGCACAGAGCCCCAGATTTTATGTTGTCCTGGAGAGCTTGCAGAGCACTGGGGAAAGGCAGGCAGAGAATTCCCTGCTAGCACCTTCTCTGTGCCTGGGAAGCACAAGTGTTCACATTGCTTCGCAGAATCGCTTTTGTGCAGAAAACAGTAACACTTGTTCAGAACGAAAGAAAGCACAGAGCCCCAGATTTTATGTTGTCCTGGAGAACTTGCAGAGCACTGGGGAAAGGCAGGCAGAGAATTCCCTGCTAGCACCTTCTCTGTGCCTGGGAAGCACAAGTGTTCACATTGCTTCGCAGAATCGCTTTTGTGCAGAAAACAGTAACACTTGTTCAGAATGAAAGAAAGCACAGAGCCCCAGATTTTATGTTGTCCTGGAGAGATTGCAGAGCACTGGGGAAAGGCAGGCAGAGAATTCCCTGCTAGCACCTTCTCTGTGCCTGGGAAGCACAAGTGTTCACATTGCTTCGCAGAATCGCTTTTGTGCAGAAAACAGTAACACTTGTTCAGAACGAAAGAAAGCACAGAGCCCCAGATTTTATGTTGTCCTGGAGAGCTTGCAGAGCACTGGGGAAAGGCAGGCAGAGAATTCCCTGCTAGCACCTTCTCTTTGCCTGGGAAGCACAAGTGTTCACATTGCTTCGCAGAATCGCTTTTGTGCAGAAAACAGTAACACTTGTTCAGAACGAAAGAAAGCACAGAGCCCCAGATTTTATGTTGTCCTGGAGAGCTTGCAGAGCACTGGGGAAAGGCAGGCAGAGAATTCCCTGCTAGCACCTTCTCTGTGCCTGGGAAGCACAAGTGTTCACATTGCTTCGCAGAATCGCTTTTCTGCAGAAAACAGTAACACTTGTTCAGAACGAAAGAAAGCACAGAGCCCCAGATTTTATGTTGTCCTGGAGAGATTGCAGAGCACTGGGGAAAGGCAGGCAGAGAATTCCCTGCTAGCACCTTCTCTGTGCCTGGGAAGCACAAGTGTTCACATTGCTTTGCAGAATCGCTTTTGTGCAGAAAACGTTAACACTTGTTCAGAACGAAAGAAAGCACAGAGCCCCAGATTTTATGTTGTCCTGGAGAGCTTGCAGAGCACTGGGGAAAGGCAGGCAGAGAATTCCCTGCTAGCACCTTCTCTGTGCCTGGGAAGCACAAGTGTTCACATTGCTTCGCAGAATCGCTTTTCTGCAGAAAACAGTAACACTTGTTCAGAACGAAAGAAAGCACAGAGCCCCAGATTTGCTGTTGTCCTGGAGAGCACTGGGGAAAGGCAGGCAGAGAATTCCCTGCTAGCACCTTCTCTGTGCCTGGGAAGCAGAAGTGTTCACATTGCTTCGCAGAATCGCTTTTGTGCAGAAAACAGTAACACTTGTTCAGAACGAAAGAAAGCACAGAGCCCCAGATTTTATGTTGTCCTGGAGAGCTTGCAGAGCACTGGGGAAAGGCAGGCAGAGAATTCCCTGCTAGCACCTTCTCTGTGCCTGGGAAGCACAAGTGTTCACATTGCTTCGCAGAATCGCTTTTGTGCAGAAAACAGTAACACTTGTTCAGAACGAAAGAAAGCACAGAGCCCCAGATTTGCTGTTGTCCTGGAGAGCTTGCAGAGCACTGGGGAAAGGCAGGCAGAGAATTCCCTGCTAGCACCTTCTCTGTGCCTGGGAAGCACAAGTGTTCACATTGCTTCGCAGAATCGCTTTTGTGCAGAAAACAGTAACACTTGTTCAGAACGAAAGAAAGCACAGAGCCCCAGATTTTATGTTGTCCTGGAGAGCTTGCAGAGCACTGGGGAAAGGCAGGCAGAGAATTCCCTGCTAGCACCTTCTCTGTGCCTGGGAAGCAGAAGTGTTCACATTGCTTTGCAGAATCGCTTTTGTGCAGAAAACAGTAACACTTGTTCAGAACGAAAGAAAGCACAGAGCCCCAGATTTTATGTTGTCCTGGAGAGCTTGCAGAGCACTGGGGAAAGGCAGGCAGAGAATTCCCTGCTAGCACCTTCTCTGTGCCTGGGAAGCACAAGTGTTCACATTGCTTCGCAGAATCGCTTTTGTGCAGAAAACAGTAACACTTGTTCAGAACGAAAGAAAGCACAGAGCCCCAGATTTTATGTTGTCCTGGAGAGCTTGCAGAGCACTGGGGAAAGGCAGGCAGAGAATTCCCTGCTAGCACCTTCTCTGTGCCTGGGAAGCACAAGTGTTCACATTGCTTCGCAGAATCGCTTTTGTGCAGAAAACAGTAACACTTGTTCAGAACGAAAGAAAGCACAGAGCCCCAGATTTTATGTTGTCCTGGAGAACTTGCAGAGCACTGGGGAAAGGCAGGCAGAGAATTCCCTGCTAGCACCTTCTCTGTGCCTGGGAAGCACAAGTGTTCACATTGCTTCGCAGAATCGCTTTTGTGCAGAAAACAGTAACACTTGTTCAGAATGAAAGAAAGCACAGAG
This sequence comes from Strix uralensis, assembly GCF_047716275.1. Classification (NCBI taxonomy): domain Eukaryota; kingdom Metazoa; phylum Chordata; class Aves; order Strigiformes; family Strigidae; genus Strix; species Strix uralensis. The sequence continues at coordinate 49,735 of NW_027436853.1, forward strand.
CCCCAGATTTTATGTTGTCCTCGAGAGATTGCAGAGCACTGGGGAAAGGCAGGCAGAGAATTCCCTGCTAGCACCTTCTCTGTGCCTGGGAAGCACAAGTGTTCACATTGCTTCGCAGAATCGCTTTTGTGCAGAAAACAGTAACACTTGTTCAGAACGAAAGAAAGCACAGAGCCCCAGATTTTATGTTGTCCTGGAGAGCTTGCAGAGCACTGGGGAAAGGCAGGCAGAGAATTCCCTGCTAGCACCTTCTCTTTGCCTGGGAAGCACAAGTGTTCACATTGCTTCGCAGAATCGCTTTTGTGCAGAAAACAGTAACACTTGTTCAGAACGAAAGAAAGCACAGAGCCCCAGATTTTATGTTGTCCTGGAGAGCTTGCAGAGCACTGGGGAAAGGCAGGCAGAGAATTCCCTGCTAGCACCTTCTCTGTGCCTGGGAAGCACAAGTGTTCACATTGCTTCGCAGAATCGCTTTTGTGCAGAAAACAGTAACACTTGTTCAGAACGAAAGAAAGCACAGAGCCCCAGATTTTATGTTGTCCTGGAGAGCTTGCAGAGCACTGGGGAAAGGCAGGCAGAGAATTCCCTGCTAGCACCTTCTCTGTGCCTGGGAAGCACAAGTGTTCACATTGCTTCGCAGAATCGCTTTTGTGCAGAAAACAGTAACACTTGTTCAGAACGAAAGAAAGCACAGAGCCCCAGATTTTATGTTGTCCTGGAGAGCTTGCAGAGCACTGGGGAAAGGCAGGCAGAGAATTCCCTGCTAGCACCTTCTCTGTGCCTGGGAAGCACAAGTGTTCACATTGCTTCGCAGAATCGCTTTTGTGCAGAAAACAGTAACACTTGTTCAGAACGAAAGAAAGCACAGAGCCCCAGATTTTATGTTGTCCTGGAGAACTTGCAGAGCACTGGGGAAAGGCAGGCAGAGAATTCCCTGCTAGCACCTTCTCTGTGCCTGGGAAGCACAAGTGTTCACATTGCTTCGCAGAATCGCTTTTGTGCAGAAAACAGTAACACTTGTTCAGAATGAAAGAAAGCACAGAGCCCCAGATTTTATGTTGTCCTGGAGAGATTGCAGAGCACTGGGGAAAGGCAGGCAGAGAATTCCCTGCTAGCACCTTCTCTGTGCCTGGGAAGCACAAGTGTTCACATTGCTTCGCAGAATCGCTTTTGTGCAGAAAACAGTAACACTTGTTCAGAACGAAAGAAAGCACAGAGCCCCAGATTTTATGTTGTCCTGGAGAGCTTGCAGAGCACTGGGGAAAGGCAGGCAGAGAATTCCCTGCTAGCACCTTCTCTTTGCCTGGGAAGCACAAGTGTTCACATTGCTTCGCAGAATCGCTTTTGTGCAGAAAACAGTAACACTTGTTCAGAACGAAAGAAAGCACAGAGCCCCAGATTTTATGTTGTCCTGGAGAGCTTGCAGAGCACTGGGGAAAGGCAGGCAGAGAATTCCCTGCTAGCACCTTCTCTGTGCCTGGGAAGCACAAGTGTTCACATTGCTTCGCAGAATCGCTTTTCTGCAGAAAACAGTAACACTTGTTCAGAACGAAAGAAAGCACAGAGCCCCAGATTTTATGTTGTCCTGGAGAGATTGCAGAGCACTGGGGAAAGGCAGGCAGAGAATTCCCTGCTAGCACCTTCTCTGTGCCTGGGAAGCACAAGTGTTCACATTGCTTTGCAGAATCGCTTTTGTGCAGAATACAGTAACACTTGTTCAGAACGAAAGAAAGCACAGAGCCCCAGATTTTATGTTGTCCTGGAGAGCTTGCAGAGCACTGGGGAAAGGCAGGCAGAGAATTCCCTGCTAGCACCTTCTCTGTGCCTGGGAAGCACAAGTGTTCACATTGCTTCGCAGAATCGCTTTTCTGCAGAAAACAGTAACACTTGTTCAGAACGAAAGAAAGCACAGAGCCCCAGATTTGCTGTTGTCCTGGAGAGCACTGGGGAAAGGCAGGCAGAGAATTCCCTGCTAGCACCTTCTCTGTGCCTGGGAAGCAGAAGTGTTCACATTGCTTCGCAGAATCGCTTTTGTGCAGAAAACAGTAACACTTGTTCAGAACGAAAGAAAGCACAGAGCCCCAGATTTTATGTTGTCCTGGAGAGCTTGCAGAGCACTGGGGAAAGGCAGGCAGAGAATTCCCTGCTAGCACCTTCTCTGTGCCTGGGAAGCACAAGTGTTCACATTGCTTCGCAGAATCGCTTTTGTGCAGAAAACAGTAACACTTGTTCAGAACGAAAGAAAGCACAGAGCCCCAGATTTGCTGTTGTCCTGGAGAGCTTGCAGAGCACTGGGGAAAGGCAGGCAGAGAATTCCCTGCTAGCACCTTCTCTGTGCCTGGGAAGCACAAGTGTTCACATTGCTTCGCAGAATCGCTTTTGTGCAGAAAACAGTAACACTTGTTCAGAACGAAAGAAAGCACAGAGCCCCAGATTTTATGTTGTCCTGGAGAGCTTGCAGAGCACTGGGGAAAGGCAGGCAGAGAATTCCCTGCTAGCACCTTCTCTGTGCCTGGGAAGCAGAAGTGTTCACATTGCTTTGCAGAATCGCTTTTGTGCAGAAAACAGTAACACTTGTTCAGAACGAAAGAAAGCACAGAGCCCCAGATTTTATGTTGTCCTGGAGAGCTTGCAGAGCACTGGGGAAAGGCAGGCAGAGAATTCCCTGCTAGCACCTTCTCTGTGCCTGGGAAGCACAAGTGTTCACATTGCTTCGCAGAATCGCTTTTGTGCAGAAAACAGTAACACTTGTTCAGAACGAAAGAAAGCACAGAGCCCCAGATTTTATGTTGTCCTGGAGAGCTTGCAGAGCACTGGGGAAAGGCAGGCAGAGAATTCCCTGCTAGCACCTTCTCTGTGCCTGGGAAGCACAAGTGTTCACATTGCTTCGCAGAATCGCTTTTGTGCAGAAAACAGTAACACTTGTTCAGAACGAAAGAAAGCACAGAGCCCCAGATTTTATGTTGTCCTGGAGAGATTGCAGAGCACTGAGGAAACGCAGGCAGAGAATTCCCTGCTAGCACCTTCTCTGTGCCTGGGAAGCACAAGTGTTCACATTGCTTCGCAGAACCGCTTTTGTGCAGAAAACAGTAACACTTGTTCAGAACGAAAGAAAGCACAGAGCCCCAGATTTTATGTTGTCCTGGAGAGCTTGCAGAGCACTGGGGAAAGGCAGGCAGAGAATTCCCTGCTAGCACCTTCTCTGTGCCTGGGAAGCAGAAGTGTTCACATTGCTTTGCAGAATCGCTTTTGTGCAGAAAACAGTAACACTTGTTCAGAACGAAAGAAAGCACAGAGCCCCAGATTTTATGTTGTCCTGGAGAGCTTGCAGAGCACTGGGGAAAGGCAGGCAGAGAATTCCCTGCTAGCACCTTCTCTGTGCCTGGGAAGCACAAGTGTTCACATTGCTTCGCAGAATCGCTTTTGTGCAGAAAACAGTAACACTTGTTCAGAACGAAAGAAAGCACAGAGCCCCAGATTTTATGTTGTCCTGGAGAGCTTGCAGAGCACTGGGGAAAGGCAGGCAGAGAATTCCCTGCTAGCACCTTCTCTGTGCCTGGGAAGCAGAAGTGTTCACATTGCTTTGCAGAATCGCTTTTGTGCAGAAAACAGTAACACTTGTTCAGAACGAAAGAAAGCACAGATCCCCAGATTTTATGTTGTCCTGGAGAGCTTGCAGAGCACTGGGGAAAGGCAGGCAGAGAATTCCCTGCTAGCACCTTCTCTGTGCCTGGGAAGCACAAGTGTTCACATTGCTTCGCAGAATCGCTTTTGTGCAGAAAACAGTAACACTTGTTCAGAACGAAAGAAAGCACAGAGCCCCAGATTTTATGTTGTCCTGGAGAGCTTGCAGAGCACTGGGGAAAGGCAGGCAGAGAATTCCCTGCTAGCACCTTCTCTGTGCCTGGGAAGCACAAGTGTTCACATTGCTTCGCAGAATCGCTTTTGTGCAGAAAACAGTAACACTTGTTCAGAACGAAAGAAAGCACAGAGCCCCAGATTTTATGTTGTCCTGGAGAGCTTGCAGAGCACTGGGGAAAGGCAGGCAGAGAATTCCCTGCTAGCACCTTCTCTGTGCCTGGGAAGCAGAAGTGTTCACATTGCTTCGCAGAATCGCTTTTGTGCAGAAAACAGTAACACTTGTTCAGAACGAAAGAAAGCACAGAGCCCCAGATTTTATGTTGTCCTGGAGAGCTTGCAGAGCACTGGGGAAAGGCAGGCAGAGAATTCCCTGCTAGCACCTTCTCTTTGCCTGGGAAGCAGAAGTGTTCACATTGCTTCGCAGAATCGCTTTTGTGCAGAAAACAGTAACACTTGTTCAGAACGAAAGAAAGCACAGAGCCCCAGATTTTATGTTGTCCTGGAGAGCTTGCAGAGCACTGGGGAAAGGCAGGCAGAGAATTCCCTACTAGCACCTTCTCTGTGCCTGGGAAGCACAAGTGTTCACATTGCTTCGCAGAATCGCTTTTGTGCAGAAAACAGTAACACTTGTTCAGAACGAAAGAAAGCACAGAGCCCCAGATTTTATGTTGTCCTGGAGAGCTTGCAGAGCACTGGGGAAAGGCAGGCAGAGAATTCCCTGCTAGCACCTTCTCTGTGCCTGGGAAGCACAAGTGTTCACATTGCTTTGCAGAATCGCTTTTGTGCAGAAAACAGTAACACTTGTTCAGAACGAAAGAAAGCACAGAGCCCCAGATTTTATGTTGTCCTGGAGAGCTTGCAGAGCACTGGGGAAAGGCAGGCAGAGAATTCCCTGCTAGCACCTTCTCTGTGCCTGGGAAGCAGAAGTGTTCACATTGCTTTGCAGAATCGCTTTTGTGCAGAAAACAGTAACACTTGTTCAGAACGAAAGAAAGCACAGAGCCCCAGATTTTATGTTGTCCTGGAGAGCTTGCAGAGCACTGGGGAAAGGCAGGCAGAGAATTCCCTGCTAGCACCTTCTCTGTGCCTGGGAAGCACAAGTGTTCACATTGCTTCGCAGAATCGCTTTTGTGCAGAAAACAGTAACACTTGTTCAGAACGAAAGAAAGCACAGAGCCCCAGATTTTATGTTGTCCTGGAGAGCTTGCAGAGCACTGGGGAAAGGCAGGCAGAGAATTCCCTGCTAGCACCTTCTCTGTGCCTGGGAAGCACAAGTGTTCACATTGCTTCGCAGAATCGCTTTTGTGCAGAAAACAGTAACACTTGTTCAGAACGAAAGAAAGCACAGAGCCCCAGATTTTATGTTGTCCTGGAGAACTTGCAGAGCACTGGGGAAAGGCAGGCAGAGAATTCCCTGCTAGCACCTTCTCTGTGCCTGGGAAGCACAAGTGTTCACATTGCTTCGCAGAATCGCTTTTGTGCAGAAAACAGTAACACTTGTTCAGAATGAAAGAAAGCACAGAGCCCCAGATTTTATGTTGTCCTCGAGAGATTGCAGAGCACTGGGGAAAGGCAGGCAGAGAATTCCCTGCTAGCACCTTCTCTGTGCCTGGGAAGCACAAGTGTTCACATTGCTTCGCAGAATCGCTTTTGTGCAGAAAACAGTAACACTTGTTCAGAACGAAAGAAAGCACAGAGCCCCAGATTTTATGTTGTCCTGGAGAGCTTGCAGAGCACTGGGGAAAGGCAGGCAGAGAATTCCCTGCTAGCACCTTCTCTTTGCCTGGGAAGCACAAGTGTTCACATTGCTTCGCAGAATCGCTTTTGTGCAGAAAACAGTAACACTTGTTCAGAACGAAAGAAAGCACAGAGCCCCAGATTTTATGTTGTCCTGGAGAGCTTGCAGAGCACTGGGGAAAGGCAGGCAGAGAATTCCCTGCTAGCACCTTCTCTGTGCCTGGGAAGCACAAGTGTTCACATTGCTTCGCAGAATCGCTTTTCTGCAGAAAACAGTAACACTTGTTCAGAACGAAAGAAAGCACAGAGCCCCAGATTTTATGTTGTCCTGGAGAGATTGCAGAGCACTGGGGAAAGGCAGGCAGAGAATTCCCTGCTAGCACCTTCTCTGTGCCTGGGAAGCACAAGTGTTCACATTGCTTTGCAGAATCGCTTTTGTGCAGAAAACGTTAACACTTGTTCAGAACGAAAGAAAGCACAGAGCCCCAGATTTTATGTTGTCCTGGAGAGCTTGCAGAGCACTGGGGAAAGGCAGGCAGAGAATTCCCTGCTAGCACCTTCTCTGTGCCTGGGAAGCACAAGTGTTCACATTGCTTCGCAGAATCGCTTTTCTGCAGAAAACAGTAACACTTGTTCAGAACGAAAGAAAGCACAGAGCCCCAGATTTGCTGTTGTCCTGGAGAGCACTGGGGAAAGGCAGGCAGAGAATTCCCTGCTAGCACCTTCTCTGTGCCTGGGAAGCAGAAGTGTTCACATTGCTTCGCAGAATCGCTTTTGTGCAGAAAACAGTAACACTTGTTCAGAACGAAAGAAAGCACAGAGCCCCAGATTTTATGTTGTCCTGGAGAGCTTGCAGAGCACTGGGGAAAGGCAGGCAGAGAATTCCCTGCTAGCACCTTCTCTGTGCCTGGGAAGCACAAGTGTTCACATTGCTTCGCAGAATCGCTTTTGTGCAGAAAACAGTAACACTTGTTCAGAACGAAAGAAAGCACAGAGCCCCAGATTTGCTGTTGTCCTGGAGAGCTTGCAGAGCACTGGGGAAAGGCAGGCAGAGAATTCCCTGCTAGCACCTTCTCTGTGCCTGGGAAGCACAAGTGTTCACATTGCTTCGCAGAATCGCTTTTGTGCAGAAAACAGTAACACTTGTTCAGAACGAAAGAAAGCACAGAGCCCCAGATTTTATGTTGTCCTGGAGAGCTTGCAGAGCACTGGGGAAAGGCAGGCAGAGAATTCCCTGCTAGCACCTTCTCTGTGCCTGGGAAGCACAAGTGTTCACATTGCTTCGCAGAATCGCTTTTGTGCAGAAAACAGTAACACTTGTTCAGAACGAAAGAAAGCACAGAGCCCCAGATTTTATGTTGTCCTGGAGAGCTTGCAGAGCACTGGGGAAAGGCAGGCAGAGAATTCCCTGCTAGCACCTTCTCTGTGCCTGGGAAGCAGAAGTGTTCACATTGCTTTGCAGAATCGCTTTTGTGCAGAAAACAGTAACACTTGTTCAGAACGAAAGAAAGCACAGAGCCCCAGATTTTATGTTGTCCTGGAGAGCTTGCAGAGCACTGGGGAAAGGCAGGCAGAGAATTCCCTGCTAGCACCTTCTCTGTGCCTGGGAAGCACAAGTGTTCACATTGCTTCGCAGAATCGCTTTTGTGCAGAAAACAGTAACACTTGTTCAGAACGAAAGAAAGCACAGAGCCCCAGATTTTATGTTGTCCTGGAGAGCTTGCAGAGCACTGGGGAAAGGCAGGCAGAGAATTCCCTGCTAGCACCTTCTCTGTGCCTGGGAAGCACAAGTGTTCACATTGCTTCGCAGAATCGCTTTTGTGCAGAAAACAGTAACACTTGTTCAGAACGAAAGAAAGCACAGAGCCCCAGATTTTATGTTGTCCTGGAGAACTTGCAGAGCACTGGGGAAAGGCAGGCAGAGAATTCCCTGCTAGCACCTTCTCTGTGCCTGGGAAGCACAAGTGTTCACATTGCTTCGCAGAATCGCTTTTGTGCAGAAAACAGTAACACTTGTTCAGAATGAAAGAAAGCACAGAGCCCCAGATTTTATGTTGTCCTGGAGAGATTGCAGAGCACTGGGGAAAGGCAGGCAGAGAATTCCCTGCTAGCACCTTCTCTGTGCCTGGGAAGCACAAGTGTTCACATTGCTTCGCAGAATCGCTTTTGTGCAGAAAACAGTAACACTTGTTCAGAACGAAAGAAAGCACAGAGCCCCAGATTTTATGTTGTCCTGGAGAGCTTGCAGAGCACTGGGGAAAGGCAGGCAGAGAATTCCCTGCTAGCACCTTCTCTTTGCCTGGGAAGCACAAGTGTTCACATTGCTTCGCAGAATCGCTTTTGTGCAGAAAACAGTAACACTTGTTCAGAACGAAAGAAAGCACAGAGCCCCAGATTTTATGTTGTCCTGGAGAGCTTGCAGAGCACTGGGGAAAGGCAGGCAGAGAATTCCCTGCTAGCACCTTCTCTGTGCCTGGGAAGCACAAGTGTTCACATTGCTTCGCAGAATCGCTTTTCTGCAGAAAACAGTAACACTTGTTCAGAACGAAAGAAAGCACAGAGCCCCAGATTTTATGTTGTCCTGGAGAGATTGCAGAGCACTGGGGAAAGGCAGGCAGAGAATTCCCTGCTAGCACCTTCTCTGTGCCTGGGAAGCACAAGTGTTCACATTGCTTTGCAGAATCGCTTTTGTGCAGAAAACGTTAACACTTGTTCAGAACGAAAGAAAGCACAGAGCCCCAGATTTTATGTTGTCCTGGAGAGCTTGCAGAGCACTGGGGAAAGGCAGGCAGAGAATTCCCTGCTAGCACCTTCTCTGTGCCTGGGAAGCACAAGTGTTCACATTGCTTCGCAGAATCGCTTTTCTGCAGAAAACAGTAACACTTGTTCAGAACGAAAGAAAGCACAGAGCCCCAGATTTGCTGTTGTCCTGGAGAGCACTGGGGAAAGGCAGGCAGAGAATTCCCTGCTAGCACCTTCTCTGTGCCTGGGAAGCAGAAGTGTTCACATTGCTTCGCAGAATCGCTTTTGTGCAGAAAACAGTAACACTTGTTCAGAACGAAAGAAAGCACAGAGCCCCAGATTTTATGTTGTCCTGGAGAGCTTGCAGAGCACTGGGGAAAGGCAGGCAGAGAATTCCCTGCTAGCACCTTCTCTGTGCCTGGGAAGCACAAGTGTTCACATTGCTTCGCAGAATCGCTTTTGTGCAGAAAACAGTAACACTTGTTCAGAACGAAAGAAAGCACAGAGCCCCAGATTTGCTGTTGTCCTGGAGAGCTTGCAGAGCACTGGGGAAAGGCAGGCAGAGAATTCCCTGCTAGCACCTTCTCTGTGCCTGGGAAGCACAAGTGTTCACATTGCTTCGCAGAATCGCTTTTGTGCAGAAAACAGTAACACTTGTTCAGAACGAAAGAAAGCACAGAGCCCCAGATTTTATGTTGTCCTGGAGAGCTTGCAGAGCACTGGGGAAAGGCAGGCAGAGAATTCCCTGCTAGCACCTTCTCTGTGCCTGGGAAGCAGAAGTGTTCACATTGCTTTGCAGAATCGCTTTTGTGCAGAAAACAGTAACACTTGTTCAGAACGAAAGAAAGCACAGAGCCCCAGATTTTATGTTGTCCTGGAGAGCTTGCAGAGCACTGGGGAAAGGCAGGCAGAGAATTCCCTGCTAGCACCTTCTCTGTGCCTGGGAAGCAGAAGTGTTCACATTGCTTCGCAGAATCGCTTTTGTGCAGAAAACAGTAACACTTGTTCAGAACGAAAGAAAGCACAGAGCCCCAGATTTTATGTTGTCCTGGAGAGCTTGCAGAGCACTGGGGAAAGGCAGGCAGAGAATTCCCTGCTAGCACCTTCTCTGTGCCTGGGAAGCACAAGTGTTCACATTGCTTCGCAGAATCGCTTTTCTGCAGAAAACAGTAACACTTGTTCAGAACGAAAGAAAGCACAGAGCCCCAGATTTTATGTTGTCCTGGAGAGCTTGCAGAGCACTGGGGAAAGGCAGGCAGAGAATTCCCTGCTAGCACCTTCTCTGTGCCTGGGAAGCACAAGTGTTCACATTGCTTCGCAGAATCGCTTTTGTGCAGAAAACAGTAACACTTGTTCAGAACGAAAGAAAGCACAGAGCCCCAGATTTTATGTTGTCCTGGAGAGATTGCAGAGCACTGAGGAAACGCAGGCAGAGAATTCCCTGCTAGCACCTTCTCTGTGCCTGGGAAGCACAAGTGTTCACATTGCTTCGCAGAACCGCTTTTGTGCAGAAAACAGTAACACTTGTTCAGAACGAAAGAAAGCACAGAGCCCCAGATTTTATGTTGTCCTGGAGAGCTTGCAGAGCACTGGGGAAAGGCAGGCAGAGAATTCCCTGCTAGCACCTTCTCTGTGCCTGGGAAGCAGAAGTGTTCACATTGCTTTGCAGAATCGCTTTTGTGCAGAAAACAGTAACACTTGTTCAGAACGAAAGAAAGCACAGAGCCCCAGATTTTATGTTGTCCTGGAGAGCTTGCAGAGCACTGGGGAAAGGCAGGCAGAGAATTCCCTGCTAGCACCTTCTCTGTGCCTGGGAAGCACAAGTGTTCACATTGCTTCGCAGAATCGCTTTTGTGCAGAAAACAGTAACACTTGTTCAGAACGAAAGAAAGCACAGAGCCCCAGATTTTATGTTGTCCTGGAGAGCTTGCAGAGCACTGGGGAAAGGCAGGCAGAGAATTCCCTGCTAGCACCTTCTCTGTGCCTGGGAAGCAGAAGTGTTCACATTGCTTTGCAGAATCGCTTTTGTGCAGAAAACAGTAACACTTGTTCAGAACGAAAGAAAGCACAGATCCCCAGATTTTATGTTGTCCTGGAGAGCTTGCAGAGCACTGGGGAAAGGCAGGCAGAGAATTCCCTGCTAGCACCTTCTCTGTGCCTGGGAAGCACAAGTGTTCACATTGCTTCGCAGAATCGCTTTTGTGCAGAAAACAGTAACACTTGTTCAGAACGAAAGAAAGCACAGAGCCCCAGATTTTATGTTGTCCTGGAGAGCTTGCAGAGCACTGGGGAAAGGCAGGCAGAGAATTCCCTGCTAGCACCTTCTCTGTGCCTGGGAAGCACAAGTGTTCACATTGCTTCGCAGAATCGCTTTTGTGCAGAAAACAGTAACACTTGTTCAGAACGAAAGAAAGCACAGAGCCCCAGATTTTATGTTGTCCTGGAGAGCTTGCAGAGCACTGGGGAAAGGCAGGCAGAGAATTCCCTGCTAGCACCTTCTCTGTGCCTGGGAAGCAGAAGTGTTCACATTGCTTCGCAGAATCGCTTTTGTGCAGAAAACAGTAACACTTGTTCAGAACGAAAGAAAGCACAGAGCCCCAGATTTTATGTTGTCCTGGAGAGCTTGCAGAGCACTGGGGAAAGGCAGGCAGAGAATTCCCTGCTAGCACCTTCTCTTTGCCTGGGAAGCAGAAGTGTTCACATTGCTTCGCAGAATCGCTTTTGTGCAGAAAACAGTAACACTTGTTCAGAACGAAAGAAAGCACAGAGCCCCAGATTTTATGTTGTCCTGGAGAGCTTGCAGAGCACTGGGGAAAGGCAGGCAGAGAATTCCCTACTAGCACCTTCTCTGTGCCTGGGAAGCACAAGTGTTCACATTGCTTCGCAGAATCGCTTTTGTGCAGAAAACAGTAACACTTGTTCAGAACGAAAGAAAGCACAGAGCCCCAGATTTTATGTTGTCCTGGAGAGCTTGCAGAGCACTGGGGAAAGGCAGGCAGAGAATTCCCTGCTAGCACCTTCTCTGTGCCTGGGAAGCACAAGTGTTCACATTGCTTTGCAGAATCGCTTTTGTGCAGAAAACAGTAACACTTGTTCAGAACGAAAGAAAGCACAGAGCCCCAGATTTTATGTTGTCCTGGAGAGCACTGGGGAAAGGCAGGCAGAGAATTCCCTGCTAGCACCTTCTCTGTGCCTGGGAAGCAGAAGTGTTCACATTGCTTCGCAGAATCGCTTTTGTGCAGAAAACAGTAACACTTGTTCAGAACGAAAGAAAGCACAGAGCCCCAGATTTTATGTTGTCCTGGAGAGCTTGCAGAGCACTGGGGAAAGGCAGGCAGAGAATTCCCTGCTAGCACCTTCTCTGTGCCTGGGAAGCACAAGTGTTCACATTGCTTCGCAGAATCGCTTTTCTGCAGAAAACAGTAACACTTGTTCAGAACGAAAGAAAGCACAGAGCCCCAGATTTTATGTTGTCCTGGAGAGCTTGCAGAGCACTGGGGAAAGGCAGGCAGAGAATTCCCTGCTAGCACCTTCTCTGTGCCTGGGAAGCACAAGTGTTCACATTGCTTCGCAGAATCGCTTTTGTGCAGAAAACAGTAACACTTGTTCAGAACGAAAGAAAGCACAGAGCCCCAGATTTGCTGTTGTCCTGGAGAGCTTGCAGAGCACTGGGGAAAGGCAGGCAGAGAATTCCCTGCTAGCACCTTCTCTGTGCCTGGGAAGCAGAAGTGTTCACATTGCTTCGCAGAATCGCTTTTGTGCAGAAAACAGTAACACTTGTTCAGAACGAAAGAAAGCACAGAGCCCCAGATTTTATGTTGTCCTGGAGAGCTTGCAGAGCACTGGGGAAAGGCAGGCAGAGAATTCCCTGCTAGCACCTTCTCTGTGCCTGGGAAGCACAAGTGTTCACATTGCTTCGCAGAATCGCTTTTGTGCAGAAAACAGTAACACTTGTTCAGAACGAAAGAAAGCACAGAGCCCCAGATTTTATGTTGTCCTGGAGAGCTTGCAGAGCACTGGGGAAAGGCAGGCAGAGAATTCCCTGCTAGCACCTTCTCTGTGCCTGGGAAGCACAAGTGTTCACATTGCTTCGCAGAATCGCTTTTGTGCAGAAAACAGTAACACTTGTTCAGAACGAAAGAAAGCACAGAGCCCCAGATTTTATGTTGTCCTGGAGAGCTTGCAGAGCACTGGGGAAAGGCAGGCAGAGAATTCCCTGCTAGCACCTTCTCTGTGCCTGGGAAGCACAAGTGTTCACATTGCTTTGCAGAATCGCTTTTGTGCAGAAAACAGTAACACTTGTTCAGAACGAAAGAAAGCACAGAGCCCCAGATTTTATGTTGTCCTGGAGAGCTTGCAGAGCACTGGGGAAAGGCAGGCAGAGAATTCCCTGCTAGCACCTTCTCTGTGCCTGGGAAGCAGAAGTGTTCACATTGCTTCGCAGAATCGCTTTTGTGCAGAAAACAGTAACACTTGTTCAGAACGAAAGAAAGCACAGAGCCCCAGATTTTATGTTGTCCTGGAGAGCTTGCAGAGCACTGGGGAAAGGCAGGCAGAGAATTCCCTGCTAGCACCTTCTCTGTGCCTGGGAAGCACAAGTGTTCACATTGCTTCGCAGAATCGCTTTTCTGCAGAAAACAGTAACACTTGTTCAGAACGAAAGAAAGCACAGAGCCCCAGATTTTATGTTGTCCTGGAGAGCTTGCAGAGCACTGGGGAAAGGCAGGCAGAGAATTCCCTGCTAGCACCTTCTCTGTGCCTGGGAAGCACAAGTGTTCACATTGCTTCGCAGAATCGCTTTTGTGCAGAAAACAGTAAACACTTGTTCAGAACGAAAGAAAGCACAGAGCCCCAGATTTGCTGTTGTCCTGGAGAGCTTGCAGAGCACTGGGGAAAGGCAGGCAGAGAATTCCCTGCTAGCACCTTCTCTGTGCCTGGGAAGCACAAGTGTTCACATTGCTTCGCAGAATCGCTTTTGTGCAGAAAACAGTAACACTTGTTCAGAACGAAAGAAAGCACAGAGCCCCAGATTTTATGTTGTCCTGGAGAGCTTGCAGAGCACTGGGGAAAGGCAGGCAGAGAATTCCCTGCTAGCACCTTCTCTGTGCCTGGGAAGCACAAGTGTTCACATTGCTTCGCAGAATCGCTTTTGTGCAGAAAACAGTAACACTTGTTCAGAACGAAAGAAAGCACAGAGCCCCAGATTTTATGTTGTCCTGGAGAGCTTGCAGAGCACTGGGGAAAGGCAGGCAGAGAATTCCCTGCTAGCACCTTCTCTGTGCCTGGGAAGCACAAGTGTTCACATTGCTTCGCAGAATCGCTTTTGTGCAGAAAACAGTAACACTTGTTCAGAACGAAAGAAAGCACAGAGCCCCAGATTTTATGTTGTCCTGGAGAGCTTGCAGAGCACTGGGGAAAGGCAGGCAGAGAATTCCCTGCTAGCACCTTCTCTGTGCCTGGGAAGCAGAAGTGTTCACATTGCTTCGCAGAATCGCTTTTGTGCAGAAAACAGTAACACTTGTTCAGAACGAAAGAAAGCACAGAGCCCCAGATTTGCTGTTGTCCTGGAGAGCTTGCAGAGCACTGGGGAAAGGGAGGCAGAGAATTCCCTGCTAGCACCTTCTCTGTGCCTGGGAAGCACAAGTGTTCACATTGCTTCGCAGAATCGCTTTTGTGCAGAAAACAGTAACACTTGTTCAGAACGAAAGAAAGCACAGAACCCCAGATTTTATGTTGTCCTGGAGAGCTTGCAGAGCACTGAGGAAGGCAGGCAGAGAATTCCCTGCTAGCACCTTCTCTGTGCCTGGGAAGCACAAGTGTTCACATTGCTTCGCAGAATCGCTTTTGTGCAGAAAACAGTAACACTTGTTCAGAACGAAAGAAAGCACAGAGCCCCAGATTTGCTTTTGTCCTGGAGAGCTTGCAGAGCACTGGGGAAAGGGAGGCAGAGAATTCCCTGCTAGCACCTTCTCTGTGCCTGGGAAGCACAAGTGTTCACATTGCTTCGCAGAATCGCTTTTGTGCAGAAAACAGTAACACTTGTTCAGAACGAAAGAAAGCACAGAAACCCAGATTTTATGTTGTCCTGGAGAGCTTGCAGAGCACTGAGGAAGGCAGGCAGAGAATTCCCTGCTAGCACCTTCTCTGTGCCTGTTCACATTGCTTCGCAGAATCGCTTTTGTGCAGAAAACAGTAACACTTGTTCAGAACGAAAGAAAGCACAGAGCCCCAGATTTTATGTTGTCCTGGAGAGCTTGCAGAGCACTGGGGAAAGGCAGGCAGAGAATTCCCTGCTAGCACCTTCTCTGTGCCTGGGAAGCACAAGTGTTCACATTGCTTCGCAGAATCGCTTTTCTGCAGAAAACAGTAACACTTGTTCAGAACGAAAGAAAGCACAGAACCCCAGATTTTATGTTGTCCTGGAGAGCTTGCAGAGCACTGGGGAAAGGCAGGCAGAGAATTCCCTGCTAGCACCTTCTCTGTGCCTGGGAAGCACAAGTGTTCACATTGCTTCGCAGAATCGCTTTTGTGCAGAAAACAGTAACACTTGTTCAGAACGAAAGAAAGCACAGAGCCCCAGATTTGCTGTTGTCCTGGAGAGCTTGCAGAGCACTGGGGAAAGGCAGGCAGAGAATTCCCTGCTAGCACCTTCTCTGTGCCTGGGAAGCAGAAGTGTTCACATTGCTTCACAGAATCGCTTTTGTGCAGAAAACAGTAACACTTGTTCAGAATGAAAGAAAGCACAGAACCCCAGATTTTATGTTGTCCTGGAGAGCTTGCAGAGCACTAAGGAAAGGCAGGCAGAGAATTCCCTGATAGCACCTTCTCTGTGCCTGTTCACATTGCTTCGCAGAATCGCTTTTGTGCAGAAAACAGTAACACTTGTTCAGAACGAAAGAAAGCACAGAGCCCCAGATTTTATGTTGTCCTGGAGAGCTTGCAGAGCACTGGGGAAAGGCAGGCAGAGAATTCCCTGCTAGCACCTTCTCTGTGCCTGGGAAGCACAAGTGTTCATATTGCTTCGCAGAATCGCTTTTCTGCAGAAAACAGTAACACTTGTTCAGAATGAAAGAAAGCACAGAACCCCAGATTTTATGTTGTCCTGGAGAGCTTGCAGAGCACTGAGGAAACGCAGGCAGAGAATTCCCTGCTAGCACCTTCTCTGTGCCTTTCACATTGCTTCGCAGAATCGCTTTTGTGCAGAAAACAGTAACACTTGTTCAGAACGAAAGAAAGCACAGAGCCCCAGATTTTATGTTGTCCTGGAGAGCTTGCAGAGCACTGGGGAAAGGCAGGCAGAGAATTCCCTGCTAGCACCTTCTCTGTGCCTGGGAAGCACAAGTGTTCACATTGCTTTGCAGAATCGCTTTTGTGCAGAAAACAGTAACACTTGTTCAGAACGAAAGAAAGCACAGAGCCCCAGATTTTATGTTGTCCTGGAGAGCTTGCAGAGCACTGGGGAAAGGCAGGCAGAGAATTCCCTGCTAGCACCTTCTCTGTGCCTGGGAAGCACAAGTGTTCACATTGCTTCGCAGAATCGCTTTTGTGCAGAAAACAGTAACACTTGTTCAGAACGAAAGAAAGCACAGAGCCCCAGATTTTATGTTGTCCTGGAGAGCTTGCAGAGCACTGGGGAAAGGCAGGCAGAGAATTCCCTGCTAGCACCTTCTCTGTGCCTGGGAAGCAGAAGTGTTCACATTGCTTCGCAGAATCGCTTTTGTGCAGAAAACAGTAACACTTGTTCAGAACGAAAGAAAGCACAGAGCCCCAGATTTGCTGTTGTCCTGGAGAGCTTGCAGAGCACTGGGGAAAGGGAGGCAGAGAATTCCCTGCTAGCACCTTCTCTGTGCCTGGGAAGCACAAGTGTTCACATTGCTTCGCAGAATCGCTTTTGTGCAGAAAACAGTAACACTTGTTCAGAACGAAAGAAAGCACAGAACCCCAGATTTTATGTTGTCCTGGAGAGCTTGCAGAGCACTGGGGAAAGGCAGGCAGAGAATTCCCTGCTAGCACCTTCTCTGTGCCTGGGAAGCACAAGTGTTCACATTGCTTCGCAGAATCGCTTTTGTGCAGAAAACAGTAACACTTGTTCAGAACGAAAGAAAGCACAGAGCCCCAGATTTGCTTTTGTCCTGGAGAGCTTGCAGAGCACTGGGGAAAGGGAGGCAGAGAATTCCCTGCTAGCACCTTCTCTGTGCCTGGGAAGCACAAGTGTTCACATTGCTTCGCAGAATCGCTTTTGTGCAGAAAACAGTAACACTTGTTCAGAACGAAAGAAAGCACAGAACCCCAGATTTTATGTTGTCCTGGAGAGCTTGCAGAGCACTGAGGAAGGCAGGCAGAGAATTCCCTGCTAGCACCTTCTCTGTGCCTGTTCACATTGCTTCGCAGAATCGCTTTTGTGCAGAAAACAGTAACACTTGTTCAGAACGAAAGAAAGCACAGAGCCCCAGATTTTATGTTGTCCTGGAGAGCTTGCAGAGCACTGGGGAAAGGCAGGCAGAGAATTCCCTGCTAGCACCTTCTCTGTGCCTGGGAAGCACAAGTGTTCACATTGCTTCGCAGAATCGCTTTTCTGCAGAAAACAGTAACACTTGTTCAGAACGAAAGAAAGCACAGAACCCCAGATTTTATGTTGTCCTGGAGAGCTTGCAGAGCACTGGGGAAAGGCAGGCAGAGAATTCCCTGCTAGCACCTTCTCTGTGCCTGGGAAGCACAAGTGTTCACATTGCTTCGCAGAATCGCTTTTGTGCAGAAAACAGTAACACTTGTTCAGAACGAAAGAAAGCACAGAGCCCCAGATTTGCTGTTGTCCTGGAGAGCTTGCAGAGCACTGGGGAAAGGCAGGCAGAGAATTCCCTGCTAGCACCTTCTCTGTGCCTGGGAAGCAGAAGTGTTCACATTGCTTCACAGAATCGCTTTTGTGCAGAAAACAGTAACACTTGTTCAGAATGAAAGAAAGCACAGAACCCCAGATTTTATGTTGTCCTGGAGAGCTTGCAGAGCACTAAGGAAAGGCAGGCAGAGAATTCCCTGATAGCACCTTCTCTGTGCCTGTTCACATTGCTTCGCAGAATCGCTTTTGTGCAGAAAACAGTAACACTTGTTCAGAACGAAAGAAAGCACAGAGCCCCAGATTTTATGTTGTCCTGGAGAGCTTGCAGAGCACTGGGGAAAGGCAGGCAGAGAATTCCCTGCTAGCACCTTCTCTGTGCCTGGGAAGCACAAGTGTTCATATTGCTTCGCAGAATCGCTTTTCTGCAGAAAACAGTAACACTTGTTCAGAATGAAAGAAAGCACAGAACCCCAGATTTTATGTTGTCCTGGAGAGCTTGCAGAGCACTGAGGAAACGCAGGCAGAGAATTCCCTGCTAGCACCTTCTCTGTGCCTTTCACATTGCTTCGCAGAATCGCTTTTGTGCAGAAAACAGTAACACTTGTTCAGAACGAAAGAAAGCACAGAGCCCCAGATTTTATGTTGTCCTGGAGAGCTTGCAGAGCACTGGGGAAAGGCAGGCAGAGAATTCCCTGCTAGCACCTTCTCTGTGCCTGGGAAGCACAAGTGTTCACATTGCTTTGCAGAATCGCTTTTGTGCAGAAAACAGTAACACTTGTTCAGAACGAAAGAAAGCACAGAGCCCCAGATTTTATGTTGTCCTGGAGAGCTTGCAGAGCACTGGGGAAAGGCAGGCAGAGAATTCCCTGCTAGCACCTTCTCTGTGCCTGGGAAGCAGAAGTGTTCACATTGCTTCGCAGAATCGCTTTTGTGCAGAAAACAGTAACACTTGTTCAGAACGAAAGAAAGCACAGAGCCCCAGATTTTATGTTGTCCTGGAGAGCTTGCAGAGCACTGGGGAAAGGCAGGCAGAGAATTCCCTGCTAGCACCTTCTCTGTGCCTGGGAAGCAGAAGTGTTCACATTGCTTCGCAGAATCGCTTTTGTGCAGAAAACAGTAACACTTGTTCAGAACGAAAGAAAGCACAGAGCCCCAGATTTGCTGTTGTCCTGGAGAGCTTGCAGAGCACTGGGGAAAGGGAGGCAGAGAATTCCCTGCTAGTACCTTCTCTGTGCCTGGGAAGCAGAAGTGTTCACATTGCTTCGCAGAATCGCTTTTGTGCAGAAAACAGTAACACTTGTTCAGAACGAAAGAAAGCACAGAACCCCAGATTTTATGTTGTCCTGGAGAGCTTGCAGAGCACTGAGGAAGGCAGGCAGAGAATTCCCTGCTAGCACCTTCTCTGTGCCTGTTCACATTGCTTCGCAGAATCGCTTTTGTGCAGAAAACAGTAACACTTGTTCAGAACGAAAGAAAGCACAGAGCCCCAGATTTTATGTTGTCCTGGAGAGCTTGCAGAGCACTGGGGAAAGGCAGGCAGAGAATTCCCTGCTAGCACCTTCTCTGTGCCTGGGAAGCACAAGTGTTCACATTGCTTCGCAGAATCGCTTTTGTGCAGAAAACAGTAACACTTGTTCAGAACGAAAGAAAGCACAGAACCCCAGATTTTATGTTGTCCTGGAGAGATTGCAGAGCACTGGGGAAAGGCAGGCAGAGAATTCCCTGCTAGCACCTTCTCTGTGCCTGGGAAGCACAAGTGTTCACATTGCTTTGCAGAATCGCTTTTGTGCAGAAAACGTTAACACTTGTTCAGAACGAAAGAAAGCACAGAGCCCCAGATTTTATGTTGTCCTGGAGAGCTTGCAGAGCACTGGGGAAAGGCAGGCAGAGAATTCCCTGCTAGCACCTTCTCTGTGCCTGGGAAGCACAAGTGTTCACATTGCTTCGCAGAATCGCTTTTGTGCAGAAAACAGTAACACTTGTTCAGAACGAAAGAAAGCACAGAGCCCCAGATTTGCTGTTGTCCTGGAGAGCTTGCAGAGCACTGGGGAAAGGCAGGCAGAGAATTCCCTGCTAGCACCTTCTCTGTGCCTGGGAAGCAGAAGTGTTCACATTGCTTCACAGAATCGCTTTTGTGCAGAAAACAGTAACACTTGTTCAGAATGAAAGAAAGCACAGAACCCCAGATTTTATGTTGTCCTGGAGAGCTTGCAGAGCACTAAGGAAAGGCAGGCAGAGAATTCCCTGCTAGCACCTTCTCTGTGCCTGTTCACATTGCTTCGCAGAATCGCTTTTGTGCAGAAAACAGTAACACTTGTTCAGAACGAAAGAAAGCACAGAGCCCCAGATTTTATGTTGTCCTGGAGAGCTTGCAGAGCACTGGGGAAAGGCAGGCAGAGAATTCCCTGCTAGCACCTTCTCTGTGCCTGGGAAGCACAAGTGTTCATATTGCTTCGCAGAATCGCTTTTCTGCAGAAAACAGTAACACTTGTTCAGAATGAAAGAAAGCACAGAACCCCAGATTTTATGTTGTCCTGGAGAGCTTGCAGAGCACTGAGGAAACGCAGGCAGAGAATTCCCTGCTAGCACCTTCTCTGTGCCTGTTCACATTGCTTCGCAGAATCGCTTTTGTGCAGAAAACAGTAACACTTGTTCAGAACGAAAGAAAGCACAGAGCCCCAGATTTTATGTTGTCCTGGAGAGCTTGCAGAGCACTGGGGAAAGGCAGGCAGAGAATTCCCTGCTAGCACCTTCTCTGTGCCTGGGAAGCAGAAGTGTTCACATTGCTTCGCAGAATCGCTTTTGTGCAGAAAACAGTAACACTTGTTCAGAACGAAAGAAAGCACAGAGCCCCAGATTTTATGTTGTCCTGGAGAGCTTGCAGAGCACTGGGGAAAGGCAGGCAGAGAATTCCCTGCTAGCACCTTCTCTGTGCCTGGGAAGCACAAGTGTTCACATTGCTTCGCAGAATCGCTTTTCTGCAGAAAACAGTAACACTTGTTCAGAACGAAAGAAAGCACAGAGCCCCAGATTTTATGTTGTCCTGGAGAGCTTGCAGAGCACTGGGGAAAGGCAGGCAGAGAATTCCCTGCTAGCACCTTCTCTGTGCCTGGGAAGCAGAAGTGTTCACATTGCTTCGCAGAATCGCTTTTCTGCAGAAAACAGTAACACTTGTTCAGAACGAAAGAAAGCACAGAGCCCCAGATTTGCTGTTGTCCTGGAGAGCTTGCAGAGCACTGGGGAAAGGCAGGCAGAGAATTCCCTGCTAGCACCTTCTCTGTGCCTGGGAAGCAGAAGTGTTCACATTGCTTCGCAGAATCGCTTTTCTGCAGAAAACAGTAACACTTGTTCCGAACGAAAGAAAGCACAGAACCCCAGATTTTATGTTGTCCTGGAGAGCTTGCAGAGCACTGGGGAAAGGCAGGCAGAGAATTCCCTGCTAGCACCTTCTCTGTGCCTGGGAAGCACAAGTGTTCACATTGCTTCGCAGAATCGCTTTTGTGCAGAAAACAGTAACACTTGTTCAGAACGAAAGAAAGCACAGAGCCCCAGATTTGCTGTTGTCCTGGAGAGCTTGCAGAGCACTGGGGAAAGGCAGGCAGAGAATTCCCTGCTAGCACCTTCTCTGTGCCTGGGAAGCACAAGTGTTCACATTGCTTTGCAGAATCGCTTTTGTGCAGAAAACAGTAACACTTGTTCAGAACGAAAGAAAGCACAGAGCCCCAGATTTTATGTTGTCCTGGAGAGCTTGCAGAGCACTGGGGAAAGGCAGGCAGAGAATTCCCTGCTAGCACCTTCTCTGTGCCTGGGAAGCAGAAGTGTTCACATTGCTTTGCAGAATCGCTTTTGTGCAGAAAACAGTAACACTTGTTCAGAACGAAAGAAAGCACAGAGCCCCAGATTTTATGTTGTCCTGGAGAGCTTGCAGAGCACTGGGGAAAGGCAGGCAGAGAATTCCCTGCTAGCACCTTCTCTGTGCCTGGGAAGAACAAGTGTTCACATTGCTTCGCAGAATCGCTTTTGTGCAGAAAACAGTAACACTTGTTCAGAACGAAAGAAAGCACAGAGCCCCAGATTTTATGTTGTCCTGGAGAGCTTGCAGAGCACTGGGGAAAGGCAGGCAGAGAATTCCCTGCTAGCACCTTCTCTGTGCCTGGGAAGCACAAGTGTTCACATTGCTTCGCAGAATCGCTTTTCTGCAGAAAACAGTAACACTTGTTCAGAACGAAAGAAAGCACAGAGCCCCAGATTTTATGTTGTCCTGGAGAGCTTGCAGAGAACTGGGGAAAGGCAGGCAGAGAATTCCCTGCTAGCACCTTCTCTGTGCCTGGGAAGCAGAAGTGTTCACATTGCTTCGCAGAATCGCTTTTGTGCAGAAAACAGTAACACTTGTTCAGAACGAAAGAAAGCACAGAACCCCAGATTTTATGTTGTCCTGGAGAGATTGCAGAGCACTGAGGAAACGCAGGCAGAGAATTCCCTGCTAGCACCTTCTCTGTGCCTGGGAAGCAGAAGTGTTCACATTGCTTTGCAGAATCGCTTTTGTGCAGAAAACAGTAACACTTGTTCAGAACGAAAGAAAGCACAGAGCCCCAGATTTTATGTTGTCCTGGAGAGCTTGCAGAGCACTGGGGAAAGGCAGGCAGAGAATTCCCTGCTAGCACCTTCTCTGTGCCTGGGAAGCAGAAGTGTTCACATTGCTTCGCAGAATCGCTTTTGTGCAGAAAACAGTAACACTTGTTCAGAACGAAAGAAAGCACAGAGCCCCAGATTTTATGTTGTCCTGGAGAGATTGCAGAGCACTGGGGAAAGGCAGGCAGAGAATTCCCTGCTAGCACCTTCTCTGTGCCTGGGAAGCACAAGTGTTCACATTGCTTTGCAGAATCGCTTTTGTGCAGAAAACGTTAACACTTGTTCAGAACGAAAGAAAGCACAGAGCCCCAGATTTTATGTTGTCCTGGAGAGCTTGCAGAGCACTGGGGAAAGGCAGGCAGAGAATTCCCTGCTAGCACCTTCTCTGTGCCTGGGAAGCAGAAGTGTTCACATTGCTTCGCAGAATCGCTTTTGTGCAGAAAACAGTAACACTTGTTCAGAACGAAAGAAAGCACAGAGCCCCAGATTTGCTGTTGTCCTGGAGAGCTTGCAGAGCACTGGGGAAAGGCAGGCAGAGAATTCCCTGCTAGCACCTTCTCTGTGCCTGGGAAGCAGAAGTGTTCACATTGCTTCGCAGAATCGCTTTTCTGCAGAAAACAGTAACACTTGTTCAGAACGAAAGAAAGCACAGAACCCCAGATTTTATGTTGTCCTGGAGAGCTTGCAGAGCACTGGGGAAAGGCAGGCAGAGAATTCCCTGCTAGCACCTTCTCTGTGCCTGGGAAGCACAAGTGTTCACATTGCTTCGCAGAATCGCTTTTGTGCAGAAAACAGTAACACTTGTTCAGAACGAAAGAAAGCACAGAGCCCCAGATTTGCTGTTGTCCTGGAGAGCTTGCAGAGCACTGGGGAAAGGCAGGCAGAGAATTCCCTGCTAGCACCTTCTCTGTGCCTGGGAAGCAGAAGTGTTCACATTGCTTTGCAGAATCGCTTTTGTGCAGAAAACAGTAACACTTGTTCAGAACGAAAGAAAGCACAGAGCCCCAGATTTTATGTTGTCCTGGAGAGCTTGCAGAGCACTGGGGAAAGGCAGGCAGAGAATTCCCTGCTAGCACCTTCTCTGTGCCTAGGAAGCACAAGTGTTCACATTGCTTCGCAGAATCGCTTTTGTGCAGAAAACAGTAACACTTGTTCAGAACGAAAGAAAGCACAGAGCCCCAGATTTTATGTTGTCCTGGAGAGCTTGCAGAGCACTGGGGAAAGGCAGGCAGAGAATTCCCTGCTAGCACCTTCTCTGTGCCTGGGAAGCACAAGTGTTCACATTGCTTCGCAGAATCGCTTTTCTGCAGAAAACAGTAACACTTGTTCAGAACGAAAGAAAGCACAGAGCCCCAGATTTTATGTTGTCCTGGAGAGATTGCAGAGCACTGGGGAAAGGCAGGCAGAGAATTCCCTGCTAGCACCTTCTCTGTGCCTGGGAAGCACAAGTGTTCACATTGCTTTGCAGAATCGCTTTTGTGCAGAAAACGTTAACACTTGTTCAGAACGAAAGAAAGCACAGAGCCCCAGATTTTATGTTGTCCTGGAGAGCTTGCAGAGCACTGGGGAAAGGCAGGCAGAGAATTCCCTGCTAGCACCTTCTCTGTGCCTGGGAAGCAGAAGTGTTCACATTGCTTCGCAGAATCGCTTTTGTGCAGAAAACAGTAACACTTGTTCAGAACGAAAGAAAGCACAGAGCCCCAGATTTTATGTTGTCCTGGAGAGCTTGCAGAGCACTGGGGAAAGGCAGGCAGAGAATTCCCTGCTAGCACCTTCTCTGTGCCTGGGAAGCAGAAGTGTTCACATTGCTTTGCAGAATCGCTTTTGTGCAGAAAACAGTAACACTTGTTCAGAACGAAAGAAAGCACAGAGCCCCAGATTTTATGTTGTCCTGGAGAGCTTGCAGAGCACTGGGGAAAGGCAGGCAGAGAATTCCCTGCTAGCACCTTCTCTGTGCCTGGGAAGCACAAGTGTTCACATTGCTTCGCAGAATCGCTTTTGTGCAGAAAACAGTAACACTTGTTCAGAACGAAAGAAAGCACAGAGCCCCAGATTTTATGTTGTCCTGGAGAGCTTGCAGAGCACTGGGGAAAGGCAGGCAGAGAATTCCCTGCTAGCACCTTCTCTGTGCCTGGGAAGCACAAGTGTTCACATTGCTTCGCAGAATCGCTTTTGTGCAGAAAACAGTAACACTTGTTCAGAACGAAAGAAAGCACAGAGCCCCAGATTTTATGTTGTCCTGGAGAACTTGCAGAGCACTGGGGAAAGGCAGGCAGAGAATTCCCTGCTAGCACCTTCTCTGTGCCTGGGAAGCACAAGTGTTCACATTGCTTCGCAGAATCGCTTTTGTGCAGAAAACAGTAACACTTGTTCAGAATGAAAGAAAGCACAGAGCCCCAGATTTTATGTTGTCCTGGAGAGATTGCAGAGCACTGGGGAAAGGCAGGCAGAGAATTCCCTGCTAGCACCTTCTCTGTGCCTGGGAAGCACAAGTGTTCACATTGCTTCGCAGAATCGCTTTTGTGCAGAAAACAGTAACACTTGTTCAGAACGAAAGAAAGCACAGAGCCCCAGATTTTATGTTGTCCTGGAGAGCTTGCAGAGCACTGGGGAAAGGCAGGCAGAGAATTCCCTGCTAGCACCTTCTCTTTGCCTGGGAAGCACAAGTGTTCACATTGCTTCGCAGAATCGCTTTTGTGCAGAAAACAGTAACACTTGTTCAGAACGAAAGAAAGCACAGAGCCCCAGATTTTATGTTGTCCTGGAGAGCTTGCAGAGCACTGGGGAAAGGCAGGCAGAGAATTCCCTGCTAGCACCTTCTCTGTGCCTGGGAAGCACAAGTGTTCACATTGCTTCGCAGAATCGCTTTTCTGCAGAAAACAGTAACACTTGTTCAGAACGAAAGAAAGCACAGAGCCCCAGATTTTATGTTGTCCTGGAGAGATTGCAGAGCACTGGGGAAAGGCAGGCAGAGAATTCCCTGCTAGCACCTTCTCTGTGCCTGGGAAGCACAAGTGTTCACATTGCTTTGCAGAATCGCTTTTGTGCAGAAAACGTTAACACTTGTTCAGAACGAAAGAAAGCACAGAGCCCCAGATTTTATGTTGTCCTGGAGAGCTTGCAGAGCACTGGGGAAAGGCAGGCAGAGAATTCCCTGCTAGCACCTTCTCTGTGCCTGGGAAGCACAAGTGTTCACATTGCTTCGCAGAATCGCTTTTCTGCAGAAAACAGTAACACTTGTTCAGAACGAAAGAAAGCACAGAGCCCCAGATTTGCTGTTGTCCT
The DNA here is from genome assembly GCF_047716275.1 of Strix uralensis. NCBI lineage: Eukaryota > Metazoa > Chordata > Aves > Strigiformes > Strigidae > Strix > Strix uralensis. Next base: position 74,828 of record NW_027436853.1, read on the forward strand.
GGAGAGCACTGGGGAAAGGCAGGCAGAGAATTCCCTGCTAGCACCTTCTCTGTGCCTGGGAAGCAGAAGTGTTCACATTGCTTCGCAGAATCGCTTTTCTGCAGAAAACAGTAACACTTGTTCAGAACGAAAGAAAGCACAGAGCCCCAGATTTTATGTTGTCCTGGAGAGCTTGCAGAGCACTGGGGAAAGGCAGGCAGAGAATTCCCTGCTAGCACCTTCTCTGTGCCTGGGAAGCACAAGTGTTCACATTGCTTCGCAGAATCGCTTTTGTGCAGAAAACAGTAACACTTGTTCAGAACGAAAGAAAGCACAGAGCCCCAGATTTTATGTTGTCCTGGAGAGCTTGCAGAGCACTGGGGAAAGGCAGGCAGAGAATTCCCTGCTAGCACCTTCTCTGTGCCTGGGAAGCACAAGTGTTCACATTGCTTCGCAGAATCGCTTTTGTGCAGAAAACAGTAACACTTGTTCAGAACGAAAGAAAGCACAGAGCCCCAGATTTTATGTTGTCCTGGAGAGCTTGCAGAGCACTGGGGAAAGGCAGGCAGAGAATTCCCTGCTAGCACCTTCTCTGTGCCTGGGAAGCAGAAGTGTTCACATTGCTTTGCAGAATCGCTTTTGTGCAGAAAACAGTAACACTTGTTCAGAACGAAAGAAAGCACAGAGCCCCAGATTTTATGTTGTCCTGGAGAGCTTGCAGAGCACTGGGGAAAGGCAGGCAGAGAATTCCCTGCTAGCACCTTCTCTGTGCCTGGGAAGCAGAAGTGTTCACAGTGCTTCGCAGAATCGCTTTTGTGCAGAAAACAGTAACACTTGTTCAGAACGAAAGAAAGCACAGAGCCCCAGATTTTATGTTGTCCTGGAGAGCTTGCAGAGCACTGGGGAAAGGCAGGCAGAGAATTCCCTGCTAGCACCTTCTCTGTGCCTGGGAAGCACAAGTGTTCACATTGCTTCGCAGAATCGCTTTTCTGCAGAAAACAGTAACACTTGTTCAGAACGAAAGAAAGCACAGAGCCCCAGATTTTATGTTGTCCTGGAGAGCTTGCAGAGCACTGGGGAAAGGCAGGCAGAGAATTCCCTGCTAGCACCTTCTCTGTGCCTGGGAAGCACAAGTGTTCACATTGCTTCGCAGAATCGCTTTTGTGCAGAAAACAGTAACACTTGTTCAGAACGAAAGAAAGCACAGAGCCCCAGATTTTATGTTGTCCTGGAGAGATTGCAGAGCACTGAGGAAACGCAGGCAGAGAATTCCCTGCTAGCACCTTCTCTGTGCCTGGGAAGCACAAGTGTTCACATTGCTTCGCAGAACCGCTTTTGTGCAGAAAACAGTAACACTTGTTCAGAACGAAAGAAAGCACAGAGCCCCAGATTTTATGTTGTCCTGGAGAGCTTGCAGAGCACTGGGGAAAGGCAGGCAGAGAATTCCCTGCTAGCACCTTCTCTGTGCCTGGGAAGCAGAAGTGTTCACATTGCTTCGCAGAATCGCTTTTGTGCAGAAAACAGTAACACTTGTTCAGAACGAAAGAAAGCACAGAGCCCCAGATTTTATGTTGTCCTGGAGAGCTTGCAGAGCACTGGGGAAAGGCAGGCAGAGAATTCCCTGCTAGCACCTTCTCTGTGCCTGGGAAGCACAAGTGTTCACATTGCTTCGCAGAATCGCTTTTGTGCAGAAAACAGTAACACTTGTTCAGAACGAAAGAAAGCACAGAGCCCCAGATTTGCTGTTGTCCTGGAGAGCTTGCAGAGCACTGGGGAAAGGCAGGCAGAGAATTCCCTGCTAGCACCTTCTCTGTGCCTGGGAAGCAGAAGTGTTCACATTGCTTTGCAGAATCGCTTTTGTGCAGAAAACAGTAACACTTGTTCAGAACGAAAGAAAGCACAGATCCCCAGATTTTATGTTGTCCTGGAGAGCTTGCAGAGCACTGGGGAAAGGCAGGCAGAGAATTCCCTGCTAGCACCTTCTCTGTGCCTGGGAAGCACAAGTGTTCACATTGCTTCGCAGAATCGCTTTTGTGCAGAAAACAGTAACACTTGTTCAGAACGAAAGAAAGCACAGAGCCCCAGATTTTATGTTGTCCTGGAGAGCTTGCAGAGCACTGGGGAAAGGCAGGCAGAGAATTCCCTGCTAGCACCTTCTCTGTGCCTGGGAAGCACAAGTGTTCACATTGCTTCGCAGAATCGCTTTTGTGCAGAAAACAGTAACACTTGTTCAGAACGAAAGAAAGCACAGAGCCCCAGATTTTATGTTGTCCTGGAGAGCTTGCAGAGCACTGGGGAAAGGCAGGCAGAGAATTCCCTGCTAGCACCTTCTCTGTGCCTGGGAAGCAGAAGTGTTCACATTGCTTCGCAGAATCGCTTTTGTGCAGAAAACAGTAACACTTGTTCAGAACGAAAGAAAGCACAGAGCCCCAGATTTTATGTTGTCCTGGAGAGCTTGCAGAGCACTGGGGAAAGGCAGGCAGAGAATTCCCTGCTAGCACCTTCTCTTTGCCTGGGAAGCACAAGTGTTCACATTGCTTCGCAGAATCGCTTTTGTGCAGAAAACAGTAACACTTGTTCAGAACGAAAGAAAGCACAGAGCCCCAGATTTTATGTTGTCCTGGAGAGCTTGCAGAGCACTGGGGAAAGGCAGGCAGAGAATTCCCTACTAGCACCTTCTCTGTGCCTGGGAAGCACAAGTGTTCACATTGCTTCGCAGAATCGCTTTTGTGCAGAAAACAGTAACACTTGTTCAGAACGAAAGAAAGCACAGAGCCCCAGATTTTATGTTGTCCTGGAGAGCTTGCAGAGCACTGGGGAAAGGCAGGCAGAGAATTCCCTGCTAGCACCTTCTCTGTGCCTGGGAAGCACAAGTGTTCACATTGCTTTGCAGAATCGCTTTTGTGCAGAAAACAGTAACAATTGTTCAGAACGAAAGAAAGCACAGAGCCCCAGATTTTATGTTGTCCTGGAGAGCACTGGGGAAAGGCAGGCAGAGAATTCCCTGCTAGCACCTTCTCTGTGCCTGGGAAGCAGAAGTGTTCACATTGCTTCGCAGAATCGCTTTTGTGCAGAAAACAGTAACACTTGTTCAGAACGAAAGAAAGCACAGAGCCCCAGATTTTATGTTGTCCTGGAGAGCTTGCAGAGCACTGGGGAAAGGCAGGCAGAGAATTCCCTGCTAGCACCTTCTCTGTGCCTGGGAAGCAGAAGTGTTCACATTGCTTCGCAGAATCGCTTTTGTGCAGAAAACAGTAACACTTGTTCAGAACGAAAGAAAGCACAGAGCCCCAGATTTTATGTTGTCCTGGAGAGCTTGCAGAGCACTGGGGAAAGGCAGGCAGAGAATTCCCTGCTAGCACCTTCTCTGTGCCTGGGAAGCACAAGTGTTCACATTGCTTCGCAGAATCGCTTTTGTGCAGAAAACAGTAACACTTGTTCAGAACGAAAGAAAGCACAGAGCCCCAGATTTGCTGTTGTCCTGGAGAGCTTGCAGAGCACTGGGGAAAGGCAGGCAGAGAATTCCCTGCTAGCACCTTCTCTGTGCCTGGGAAGCAGAAGTGTTCACATTGCTTCGCAGAATCGCTTTTGTGCAGAAAACAGTAACACTTGTTCAGAACGAAAGAAAGCACAGAGCCCCAGATTTTATGTTGTCCTGGAGAGCTTGCAGAGCACTGGGGAAAGGCAGGCAGAGAATTCCCTGCTAGCACCTTCTCTGTGCCTGGGAAGCACAAGTGTTCACATTGCTTCGCAGAATCGCTTTTGTGCAGAAAACAGTAACACTTGTTCAGAACGAAAGAAAGCACAGAGCCCCAGATTTTATGTTGTCCTGGAGAGCTTGCAGAGCACTGGGGAAAGGCAGGCAGAGAATTCCCTGCTAGCACCTTCTCTGTGCCTGGGAAGCACAAGTGTTCACATTGCTTTGCAGAATCGCTTTTGTGCAGAAAACAGTAACACTTGTTCAGAACGAAAGAAAGCACAGAGCCCCAGATTTTATGTTGTCCTGGAGAGCTTGCAGAGCACTGGGGAAAGGCAGGCAGAGAATTCCCTGCTAGCACCTTCTCTGTGCCTGGGAAGCAGAAGTGTTCACATTGCTTCGCAGAATCGCTTTTGTGCAGAAAACAGTAACACTTGTTCAGAACGAAAGAAAGCACAGAGCCCCAGATTTTATGTTGTCCTGGAGAGCTTGCAGAGCACTGGGGAAAGGCAGGCAGAGAATTCCCTGCTAGCACCTTCTCTGTGCCTGGGAAGCACAAGTGTTCACATTGCTTCGCAGAATCGCTTTTCTGCAGAAAACAGTAACACTTGTTCAGAACGAAAGAAAGCACAGAGCCCCAGATTTTATGTTGTCCTGGAGAGCTTGCAGAGCACTGGGGAAAGGCAGGCAGAGAATTCCCTGCTAGCACCTTCTCTGTGCCTGGGAAGCACAAGTGTTCACATTGCTTCGCAGAATCGCTTTTGTGCAGAAAACAGTAAACACTTGTTCAGAACGAAAGAAAGCACAGAGCCCCAGATTTGCTGTTGTCCTGGAGAGCTTGCAGAGCACTGGGGAAAGGCAGGCAGAGAATTCCCTGCTAGCACCTTCTCTGTGCCTGGGAAGCACAAGTGTTCACATTGCTTCGCAGAATCGCTTTTGTGCAGAAAACAGTAACACTTGTTCAGAACGAAAGAAAGCACAGAGCCCCAGATTTTATGTTGTCCTGGAGAGCTTGCAGAGCACTGGGGAAAGGCAGGCAGAGAATTCCCTGCTAGCACCTTCTCTGTGCCTGGGAAGCACAAGTGTTCACATTGCTTCGCAGAATCGCTTTTGTGCAGAAAACAGTAACACTTGTTCAGAACGAAAGAAAGCACAGAGCCCCAGATTTTATGTTGTCCTGGAGAGCTTGCAGAGCACTGGGGAAAGGCAGGCAGAGAATTCCCTGCTAGCACCTTCTCTGTGCCTGGGAAGCACAAGTGTTCACATTGCTTCGCAGAATCGCTTTTGTGCAGAAAACAGTAACACTTGTTCAGAACGAAAGAAAGCACAGAGCCCCAGATTTTATGTTGTCCTGGAGAGCTTGCAGAGCACTGGGGAAAGGCAGGCAGAGAATTCCCTGCTAGCACCTTCTCTGTGCCTGGGAAGCAGAAGTGTTCACATTGCTTCGCAGAATCGCTTTTGTGCAGAAAACAGTAACACTTGTTCAGAACGAAAGAAAGCACAGAGCCCCAGATTTGCTGTTGTCCTGGAGAGCTTGCAGAGCACTGGGGAAAGGGAGGCAGAGAATTCCCTGCTAGCACCTTCTCTGTGCCTGGGAAGCACAAGTGTTCACATTGCTTCGCAGAATCGCTTTTGTGCAGAAAACAGTAACACTTGTTCAGAACGAAAGAAAGCACAGAACCCCAGATTTTATGTTGTCCTGGAGAGCTTGCAGAGCACTGAGGAAGGCAGGCAGAGAATTCCCTGCTAGCACCTTCTCTGTGCCTGGGAAGCACAAGTGTTCACATTGCTTCGCAGAATCGCTTTTGTGCAGAAAACAGTAACACTTGTTCAGAACGAAAGAAAGCACAGAGCCCCAGATTTGCTTTTGTCCTGGAGAGCTTGCAGAGCACTGGGGAAAGGGAGGCAGAGAATTCCCTGCTAGCACCTTCTCTGTGCCTGGGAAGCACAAGTGTTCACATTGCTTCGCAGAATCGCTTTTGTGCAGAAAACAGTAACACTTGTTCAGAACGAAAGAAAGCACAGAACCCCAGATTTTATGTTGTCCTGGAGAGCTTGCAGAGCACTGAGGAAGGCAGGCAGAGAATTCCCTGCTAGCACCTTCTCTGTGCCTGTTCACATTGCTTCGCAGAATCGCTTTTGTGCAGAAAACAGTAACACTTGTTCAGAACGAAAGAAAGCACAGAGCCCCAGATTTTATGTTGTCCTGGAGAGCTTGCAGAGCACTGGGGAAAGGCAGGCAGAGAATTCCCTGCTAGCACCTTCTCTGTGCCTGGGAAGCACAAGTGTTCACATTGCTTCGCAGAATCGCTTTTCTGCAGAAAACAGTAACACTTGTTCAGAACGAAAGAAAGCACAGAACCCCAGATTTTATGTTGTCCTGGAGAGATTGCAGAGCACTGGGGAAAGGCAGGCAGAGAATTCCCTGCTAGCACCTTCTCTGTGCCTGGGAAGCACAAGTGTTCACATTGCTTTGCAGAATCGCTTTTGTGCAGAAAACGTTAACACTTGTTCAGAACGAAAGAAAGCACAGAGCCCCAGATTTTATGTTGTCCTGGAGAGCTTGCAGAGCACTGGGGAAAGGGAGGCAGAGAATTCCCTGCTAGCACCTTCTCTGTGCCTGGGAAGCACAAGTGTTCACATTGCTTCGCAGAATCGCTTTTGTGCAGAAAACAGTAACACTTGTTCAGAACGAAAGAAAGCACAGAGCCCCAGATTTGCTGTTGTCCTGGAGAGCTTGCAGAGCACTGGGGAAAGGCAGGCAGAGAATTCCCTGCTAGCACCTTCTCTGTGCCTGGGAAGCAGAAGTGTTCACATTGCTTCACAGAATCGCTTTTGTGCAGAAAACAGTAACACTTGTTCAGAATGAAAGAAAGCACAGAACCCCAGATTTTATGTTGTCCTGGAGAGCTTGCAGAGCACTGAGGAAGGCAGGCAGAGAATTCCCTGCTAGCACCTTCTCTGTGCCTGTTCACATTGCTTCGCAGAATCGCTTTTGTGCAGAAAACAGTAACACTTGTTCAGAACGAAAGAAAGCACAGAGCCCCAGATTTTATGTTGTCCTGGAGAGCTTGCAGAGCACTGGGGAAAGGCAGGCAGAGAATTCCCTGCTAGCACCTTCTCTGTGCCTGGGAAGCACAAGTGTTCACATTGCTTCGCAGAATCGCTTTTCTGCAGAAAACAGTAACACTTGTTCAGAACGAAAGAAAGCACAGAGCCCCAGATTTTATGTTGTCCTGGAGAGATTGCAGAGCACTGGGGAAAGGCAGGCAGAGAATTCCCTGCTAGCACCTTCTCTGTGCCTGGGAAGCACAAGTGTTCACATTGCTTTGCAGAATCGCTTTTGTGCAGAAAACGTTAACACTTGTTCAGAACGAAAGAAAGCACAGAGCCCCAGATTTTATGTTGTCCTGGAGAGCTTGCAGAGCACTGGGGAAAGGCAGGCAGAGAATTCCCTGCTAGCACCTTCTCTGTGCCTGGGAAGCACAAGTGTTCACATTGCTTCGCAGAATCGCTTTTGTGCAGAAAACAGTAACACTTGTTCAGAACGAAAGAAAGCACAGAGCCCCAGATTTTATGTTGTCCTGGAGAGCTTGCAGAGCACTGGGGAAAGGCAGGCAGAGAATTCCCTGCTAGCACCTTCTCTGTGCCTGGGAAGCACAAGTGTTCACATTGCTTCGCAGAATCGCTTTTGTGCAGAAAACAGTAACACTTGTTCAGAACGAAAGAAAGCACAGAGCCCCAGATTTTATGTTGTCCTGGAGAGCTTGCAGAGCACTGGGGAAAGGCAGGCAGAGAATTCCCTGCTAGCACCTTCTCTGTGCCTGGGAAGCAGAAGTGTTCACATTGCTTTGCAGAATCGCTTTTGTGCAGAAAACAGTAACACTTGTTCAGAACGAAAGAAAGCACAGAGCCCCAGATTTTATGTTGTCCTGGAGAGCTTGCAGAGCACTGGGGAAAGGCAGGCAGAGAATTCCCTGCTAGCACCTTCTCTGTGCCTGGGAAGCACAAGTGTTCACATTGCTTCGCAGAATCGCTTTTGTGCAGAAAACAGTAACACTTGTTCAGAACGAAAGAAAGCACAGAGCCCCAGATTTTATGTTGTCCTGGAGAGCTTGCAGAGCACTGGGGAAAGGCAGGCAGAGAATTCCCTGCTAGCACCTTCTCTGTGCCTGGGAAGCACAAGTGTTCACATTGCTTCGCAGAATCGCTTTTGTGCAGAAAACAGTAACACTTGTTCAGAACGAAAGAAAGCACAGAGCCCCAGATTTTATGTTGTCCTGGAGAACTTGCAGAGCACTGGGGAAAGGCAGGCAGAGAATTCCCTGCTAGCACCTTCTCTGTGCCTGGGAAGCACAAGTGTTCACATTGCTTCGCAGAATCGCTTTTGTGCAGAAAACAGTAACACTTGTTCAGAATGAAAGAAAGCACAGAGCCCCAGATTTTATGTTGTCCTGGAGAGATTGCAGAGCACTGGGGAAAGGCAGGCAGAGAATTCCCTGCTAGCACCTTCTCTGTGCCTGGGAAGCACAAGTGTTCACATTGCTTCGCAGAATCGCTTTTGTGCAGAAAACAGTAACACTTGTTCAGAACGAAAGAAAGCACAGAGCCCCAGATTTTATGTTGTCCTGGAGAGCTTGCAGAGCACTGGGGAAAGGCAGGCAGAGAATTCCCTGCTAGCACCTTCTCTTTGCCTGGGAAGCACAAGTGTTCACATTGCTTCGCAGAATCGCTTTTGTGCAGAAAACAGTAACACTTGTTCAGAACGAAAGAAAGCACAGAGCCCCAGATTTTATGTTGTCCTGGAGAGCTTGCAGAGCACTGGGGAAAGGCAGGCAGAGAATTCCCTGCTAGCACCTTCTCTGTGCCTGGGAAGCACAAGTGTTCACATTGCTTCGCAGAATCGCTTTTCTGCAGAAAACAGTAACACTTGTTCAGAACGAAAGAAAGCACAGAGCCCCAGATTTTATGTTGTCCTGGAGAGATTGCAGAGCACTGGGGAAAGGCAGGCAGAGAATTCCCTGCTAGCACCTTCTCTGTGCCTGGGAAGCACAAGTGTTCACATTGCTTTGCAGAATCGCTTTTGTGCAGAAAACGTTAACACTTGTTCAGAACGAAAGAAAGCACAGAGCCCCAGATTTTATGTTGTCCTGGAGAGCTTGCAGAGCACTGGGGAAAGGCAGGCAGAGAATTCCCTGGTAGCACCTTCTCTGTGCCTGGGAAGCACAAGTGTTCACATTGCTTCGCAGAATCGCTTTTCTGCAGAAAACAGTAACACTTGTTCAGAACGAAAGAAAGCACAGAGCCCCAGATTTTATGTTGTCCTGGAGAACTTGCAGAGCACTGGGGAAAGGCAGGCAGAGAATTCCCTGCTAGCACCTTCTCTGTGCCTGGGAAGCACAAGTGTTCACATTGCTTCGCAGAATCGCTTTTGTGCAGAAAACAGTAACACTTGTTCAGAATGAAAGAAAGCACAGAGCCCCAGATTTTATGTTGTCCTGGAGAGATTGCAGAGCACTGGGGAAAGGCAGGCAGAGAATTCCCTGCTAGCACCTTCTCTGTGCCTGGGAAGCACAAGTGTTCACATTGCTTCGCAGAATCGCTTTTGTGCAGAAAACAGTAACACTTGTTCAGAACGAAAGAAAGCACAGAGCCCCAGATTTTATGTTGTCCTGGAGAGCTTGCAGAGCACTGGGGAAAGGCAGGCAGAGAATTCCCTGCTAGCACCTTCTCTTTGCCTGGGAAGCACAAGTGTTCACATTGCTTCGCAGAATCGCTTTTGTGCAGAAAACAGTAACACTTGTTCAGAACGAAAGAAAGCACAGAGCCCCAGATTTTATGTTGTCCTGGAGAGCTTGCAGAGCACTGGGGAAAGGCAGGCAGAGAATTCCCTGCTAGCACCTTCTCTGTGCCTGGGAAGCACAAGTGTTCACATTGCTTCGCAGAATCGCTTTTCTGCAGAAAACAGTAACACTTGTTCAGAACGAAAGAAAGCACAGAGCCCCAGATTTTATGTTGTCCTGGAGAGCTTGCAGAGCACTGGGGAAAGGCAGGCAGAGAATTCCCTGCTAGCACCTTCTCTGTGCCTGGGAAGCACAAGTGTTCACATTGCTTTGCAGAATCGCTTTTGTGCAGAAAACGTTAACACTTGTTCAGAACGAAAGAAAGCACAGAGCCCCAGATTTTATGTTGTCCTGGAGAGCTTGCAGAGCACTGGGGAAAGGCAGGCAGAGAATTCCCTGCTAGCACCTTCTCTGTGCCTGGGAAGCACAAGTGTTCACATTGCTTCGCAGAATCGCTTTTGTGCAGAAAACAGTAACACTTGTTCAGAACGAAAGAAAGCACAGAGCCCCAGATTTGCTGTTGTCCTGGAGAGCACTGGGGAAAGGCAGGCAGAGAATTCCCTGCTAGCACCTTCTCTGTGCCTGGGAAGCAGAAGTGTTCACATTGCTTCGCAGAATCGCTTTTCTGCAGAAAACAGTAACACTTGTTCAGAACGAAAGAAAGCACAGAGCCCCAGATTTTATGTTGTCCTGGAGAGCTTGCAGAGCACTGGGGAAAGGCAGGCAGAGAATTCCCTGCTAGCACCTTCTCTGTGCCTGGGAAGCACAAGTGTTCACATTGCTTCGCAGAATCGCTTTTGTGCAGAAAACAGTAACACTTGTTCAGAACGAAAGAAAGCACAGAGCCCCAGATTTTATGTTGTCCTGGAGAGCTTGCAGAGCACTGGGGAAAGGCAGGCAGAGAATTCCCTGCTAGCACCTTCTCTGTGCCTGGGAAGCACAAGTGTTCACATTGCTTCGCAGAATCGCTTTTGTGCAGAAAACAGTAACACTTGTTCAGAACGAAAGAAAGCACAGAGCCCCAGATTTTATGTTGTCCTGGAGAGCTTGCAGAGCACTGGGGAAAGGCAGGCAGAGAATTCCCTGCTAGCACCTTCTCTTTGCCTGGGAAGCACAAGTGTTCACATTGCTTCGCAGAATCGCTTTTGTGCAGAAAACAGTAACACTTGTTCAGAACGAAAGAAAGCACAGAGCCCCAGATTTTATGTTGTCCTGGAGAGCTTGCAGAGCACTGGGGAAAGGCAGGCAGAGAATTCCCTGCTAGCACCTTCTCTGTGCCTGGGAAGCACAAGTGTTCACATTGCTTCGCAGAATCGCTTTTGTGCAGAAAACAGTAACACTTGTTCAGAACGAAAGAAAGCACAGAGCCCCAGATTTTATGTTGTCCTGGAGAGCTTGCAGAGCACTGGGGAAAGGCAGGCAGAGAATTCCCTGCTAGCACCTTCTCTGTGCCTGGGAAGCACAAGTGTTCACATTGCTTTGCAGAATCGCTTTTGTGCAGAAAACAGTAACACTTGTTCAGAACGAAAGAAAGCACAGAGCCCCAGATTTTATGTTGTCCTGGAGAGCACTGGGGAAAGGCAGGCAGAGAATTCCCTGCTAGCACCTTCTCTGTGCCTGGGAAGCAGAAGTGTTCACATTGCTTCGCAGAATCGCTTTTGTGCAGAAAACAGTAACACTTGTTCAGAACGAAAGAAAGCACAGAGCCCCAGATTTTATGTTGTCCTGGAGAGCTTGCAGAGCACTGGGGAAAGGCAGGCAGAGAATTCCCTGCTAGCACCTTCTCTGTGCCTGGGAAGCACAAGTGTTCACATTGCTTCGCAGAATCGCTTTTCTGCAGAAAACAGTAACACTTGTTCAGAACGAAAGAAAGCACAGAGCCCCAGATTTTATGTTGTCCTGGAGAGCTTGCAGAGCACTGGGGAAAGGCAGGCAGAGAATTCCCTGCTAGCACCTTCTCTGTGCCTGGGAAGCACAAGTGTTCACATTGCTTCGCAGAATCGCTTTTGTGCAGAAAACAGTAACACTTGTTCAGAACGAAAGAAAGCACAGAGCCCCAGATTTGCTGTTGTCCTGGAGAGCTTGCAGAGCACTGGGGAAAGGCAGGCAGAGAATTCCCTGCTAGCACCTTCTCTGTGCCTGGGAAGCAGAAGTGTTCACATTGCTTCGCAGAATCGCTTTTGTGCAGAAAACAGTAACACTTGTTCAGAACGAAAGAAAGCACAGAGCCCCAGATTTTATGTTGTCCTGGAGAGCTTGCAGAGCACTGGGGAAAGGCAGGCAGAGAATTCCCTGCTAGCACCTTCTCTGTGCCTGGGAAGCACAAGTGTTCACATTGCTTCGCAGAATCGCTTTTGTGCAGAAAACAGTAACACTTGTTCAGAACGAAAGAAAGCACAGAGCCCCAGATTTTATGTTGTCCTGGAGAGCTTGCAGAGCACTGGGGAAAGGCAGGCAGAGAATTCCCTGCTAGCACCTTCTCTGTGCCTGGGAAGCACAAGTGTTCACATTGCTTTGCAGAATCGCTTTTGTGCAGAAAACAGTAACACTTGTTCAGAACGAAAGAAAGCACAGAGCCCCAGATTTTATGTTGTCCTGGAGAGCTTGCAGAGCACTGGGGAAAGGCAGGCAGAGAATTCCCTGCTAGCACCTTCTCTGTGCCTGGGAAGCAGAAGTGTTCACATTGCTTCGCAGAATCGCTTTTGTGCAGAAAACAGTAACACTTGTTCAGAACGAAAGAAAGCACAGAGCCCCAGATTTTATGTTGTCCTGGAGAGCTTGCAGAGCACTGGGGAAAGGCAGGCAGAGAATTCCCTGCTAGCACCTTCTCTGTGCCTGGGAAGCACAAGTGTTCACATTGCTTCGCAGAATCGCTTTTCTGCAGAAAACAGTAACACTTGTTCAGAACGAAAGAAAGCACAGAGCCCCAGATTTTATGTTGTCCTGGAGAGCTTGCAGAGCACTGGGGAAAGGCAGGCAGAGAATTCCCTGCTAGCACCTTCTCTGTGCCTGGGAAGCACAAGTGTTCACATTGCTTCGCAGAATCGCTTTTGTGCAGAAAACAGTAACACTTGTTCAGAACGAAAGAAAGCACAGAGCCCCAGATTTTATGTTGTCCTGGAGAGCTTGCAGAGCACTGGGGAAAGGCAGGCAGAGAATTCCCTGCTAGCACCTTCTCTGTGCCTGGGAAGCACAAGTGTTCACATTGCTTCGCAGAATCGCTTTTGTGCAGAAAACAGTAACACTTGTTCAGAACGAAAGAAAGCACAGAGCCCCAGATTTTATGTTGTCCTGGAGAGCTTGCAGAGCACTGGGGAAAGGCAGGCAGAGAATTCCCTGCTAGCACCTTCTCTGTGCCTGGGAAGCACAAGTGTTCACATTGCTTCGCAGAATCGCTTTTGTGCAGAAAACAGTAACACTTGTTCAGAACGAAAGAAAGCACAGAGCCCCAGATTTTATGTTGTCCTGGAGAGCTTGCAGAGCACTGGGGAAAGGCAGGCAGAGAATTCCCTGCTAGCACCTTCTCTGTGCCTGGGAAGCAGAAGTGTTCACATTGCTTCGCAGAATCGCTTTTGTGCAGAAAACAGTAACACTTGTTCAGAACGAAAGAAAGCACAGAGCCCCAGATTTGCTGTTGTCCTGGAGAGCTTGCAGAGCACTGGGGAAAGGGAGGCAGAGAATTCCCTGCTAGCACCTTCTCTGTGCCTGGGAAGCACAAGTGTTCACATTGCTTCGCAGAATCGCTTTTGTGCAGAAAACAGTAACACTTGTTCAGAACGAAAGAAAGCACAGAACCCCAGATTTTATGTTGTCCTGGAGAGCTTGCAGAGCACTGAGGAAGGCAGGCAGAGAATTCCCTGCTAGCACCTTCTCTGTGCCTGGGAAGCACAAGTGTTCACATTGCTTCGCAGAATCGCTTTTGTGCAGAAAACAGTAACACTTGTTCAGAACGAAAGAAAGCACAGAGCCCCAGATTTGCTTTTGTCCTGGAGAGCTTGCAGAGCACTGGGGAAAGGGAGGCAGAGAATTCCCTGCTAGCACCTTCTCTGTGCCTGGGAAGCACAAGTGTTCACATTGCTTCGCAGAATCGCTTTTGTGCAGAAAACAGTAACACTTGTTCAGAACGAAAGAAAGCACAGAACCCCAGATTTTATGTTGTCCTGGAGAGCTTGCAGAGCACTGAGGAAGGCAGGCAGAGAATTCCCTGCTAGCACCTTCTCTGTGCCTGTTCACATTGCTTCGCAGAATCGCTTTTGTGCAGAAAACAGTAACACTTGTTCAGAACGAAAGAAAGCACAGAGCCCCAGATTTTATGTTGTCCTGGAGAGCTTGCAGAGCACTGGGGAAAGGCAGGCAGAGAATTCCCTGCTAGCACCTTCTCTGTGCCTGGGAAGCACAAGTGTTCACATTGCTTCGCAGAATCGCTTTTCTGCAGAAAACAGTAACACTTGTTCAGAACGAAAGAAAGCACAGAACCCCAGATTTTATGTTGTCCTGGAGAGATTGCAGAGCACTGGGGAAAGGCAGGCAGAGAATTCCCTGCTAGCACCTTCTCTGTGCCTGGGAAGCACAAGTGTTCACATTGCTTTGCAGAATCGCTTTTGTGCAGAAAACGTTAACACTTGTTCAGAACGAAAGAAAGCACAGAGCCCCAGATTTTATGTTGTCCTGGAGAGCTTGCAGAGCACTGGGGAAAGGGAGGCAGAGAATTCCCTGCTAGCACCTTCTCTGTGCCTGGGAAGCACAAGTGTTCACATTGCTTCGCAGAATCGCTTTTGTGCAGAAAACAGTAACACTTGTTCAGAACGAAAGAAAGCACAGAGCCCCAGATTTGCTGTTGTCCTGGAGAGCTTGCAGAGCACTGGGGAAAGGCAGGCAGAGAATTCCCTGCTAGCACCTTCTCTGTGCCTGGGAAGCAGAAGTGTTCACATTGCTTCACAGAATCGCTTTTGTGCAGAAAACAGTAACACTTGTTCAGAATGAAAGAAAGCACAGAACCCCAGATTTTATGTTGTCCTGGAGAGCTTGCAGAGCACTGAGGAAGGCAGGCAGAGAATTCCCTGCTAGCACCTTCTCTGTGCCTGTTCACATTGCTTCGCAGAATCGCTTTTGTGCAGAAAACAGTAACACTTGTTCAGAACGAAAGAAAGCACAGAGCCCCAGATTTTATGTTGTCCTGGAGAGCTTGCAGAGCACTGGGGAAAGGCAGGCAGAGAATTCCCTGCTAGCACCTTCTCTGTGCCTGGGAAGCACAAGTGTTCACATTGCTTCGCAGAATCGCTTTTCTGCAGAAAACAGTAACACTTGTTCAGAACGAAAGAAAGCACAGAACCCCAGATTTTATGTTGTCCTGGAGAGATTGCAGAGCACTGGGGAAAGGCAGGCAGAGAATTCCCTGCTAGCACCTTCTCTGTGCCTGGGAAGCACAAGTGTTCACATTGCTTTGCAGAATCGCTTTTGTGCAGAAAACGTTAACACTTGTTCAGAACGAAAGAAAGCACAGAGCCCCAGATTTTATGTTGTCCTGGAGAGCTTGCAGAGCACTGGGGAAAGGCAGGCAGAGAATTCCCTGCTAGCACCTTCTCTGTGCCTGGGAAGCACAAGTGTTCACATTGCTTCGCAGAATCGCTTTTGTGCAGAAAACAGTAACACTTGTTCAGAACGAAAGAAAGCACAGAGCCCCAGATTTTATGTTGTCCTGGAGAGCTTGCAGAGCACTGGGGAAAGGCAGGCAGAGAATTCCCTGCTAGCACCTTCTCTGTGCCTGGGAAGCACAAGTGTTCACATTGCTTCGCAGAATCGCTTTTGTGCAGAAAACAGTAACACTTGTTCAGAACGAAAGAAAGCACAGAGCCCCAGATTTTATGTTGTCCTGGAGAGCTTGCAGAGCACTGGGGAAAGGCAGGCAGAGAATTCCCTGCTAGCACCTTCTCTGTGCCTGGGAAGCAGAAGTGTTCACATTGCTTTGCAGAATCGCTTTTGTGCAGAAAACAGTAACACTTGTTCAGAACGAAAGAAAGCACAGAGCCCCAGATTTTATGTTGTCCTGGAGAGCTTGCAGAGCACTGGGGAAAGGCAGGCAGAGAATTCCCTGCTAGCACCTTCTCTGTGCCTGGGAAGCACAAGTGTTCACATTGCTTCGCAGAATCGCTTTTGTGCAGAAAACAGTAACACTTGTTCAGAACGAAAGAAAGCACAGAGCCCCAGATTTTATGTTGTCCTGGAGAGCTTGCAGAGCACTGGGGAAAGGCAGGCAGAGAATTCCCTGCTAGCACCTTCTCTGTGCCTGGGAAGCACAAGTGTTCACATTGCTTCGCAGAATCGCTTTTGTGCAGAAAACAGTAACACTTGTTCAGAACGAAAGAAAGCACAGAGCCCCAGATTTTATGTTGTCCTGGAGAACTTGCAGAGCACTGGGGAAAGGCAGGCAGAGAATTCCCTGCTAGCACCTTCTCTGTGCCTGGGAAGCACAAGTGTTCACATTGCTTCGCAGAATCGCTTTTGTGCAGAAAACAGTAACACTTGTTCAGAATGAAAGAAAGCACAGAGCCCCAGATTTTATGTTGTCCTGGAGAGATTGCAGAGCACTGGGGAAAGGCAGGCAGAGAATTCCCTGCTAGCACCTTCTCTGTGCCTGGGAAGCACAAGTGTTCACATTGCTTCGCAGAATCGCTTTTGTGCAGAAAACAGTAACACTTGTTCAGAACGAAAGAAAGCACAGAGCCCCAGATTTTATGTTGTCCTGGAGAGCTTGCAGAGCACTGGGGAAAGGCAGGCAGAGAATTCCCTGCTAGCACCTTCTCTTTGCCTGGGAAGCACAAGTGTTCACATTGCTTCGCAGAATCGCTTTTGTGCAGAAAACAGTAACACTTGTTCAGAACGAAAGAAAGCACAGAGCCCCAGATTTTATGTTGTCCTGGAGAGCTTGCAGAGCACTGGGGAAAGGCAGGCAGAGAATTCCCTGCTAGCACCTTCTCTGTGCCTGGGAAGCACAAGTGTTCACATTGCTTCGCAGAATCGCTTTTCTGCAGAAAACAGTAACACTTGTTCAGAACGAAAGAAAGCACAGAGCCCCAGATTTTATGTTGTCCTGGAGAGCTTGCAGAGCACTGGGGAAAGGCAGGCAGAGAATTCCCTGCTAGCACCTTCTCTGTGCCTGGGAAGCAGAAGTGTTCACATTGCTTTGCAGAATCGCTTTTGTGCAGAAAACGTTAACACTTGTTCAGAACGAAAGAAAGCACAGAGCCCCAGATTTTATGTTGTCCTGGAGAGCTTGCAGAGCACTGGGGAAAGGCAGGCAGAGAATTCCCTGCTAGCACCTTCTCTGTGCCTGGGAAGCACAAGTGTTCACATTGCTTCGCAGAATCGCTTTTCTGCAGAAAACAGTAACACTTGTTCAGAACGAAAGAAAGCACAGAGCCCCAGATTTGCTGTTGTCCTGGAGAGCACTGGGGAAAGGCAGGCAGAGAATTCCCTGCTAGCACCTTCTCTGTGCCTGGGAAGCAGAAGTGTTCACATTGCTTCGCAGAATCGCTTTTCTGCAGAAAACAGTAACACTTGTTCAGAACGAAAGAAAGCACAGAGCCCCAGATTTTATGTTGTCCTGGAGAGCTTGCAGAGCACTGGGGAAAGGCAGGCAGAGAATTCCCTGCTAGCACCTTCTCTGTGCCTGGGAAGCACAAGTGTTCACATTGCTTCGCAGAATCGCTTTTGTGCAGAAAACAGTAACACTTGTTCAGAACGAAAGAAAGCACAGAGCCCCAGATTTTATGTTGTCCTGGAGAGCTTGCAGAGCACTGGGGAAAGGCAGGCAGAGAATTCCCTGCTAGCACCTTCTCTGTGCCTGGGAAGCACAAGTGTTCACATTGCTTCGCAGAATCGCTTTTGTGCAGAAAACAGTAACACTTGTTCAGAACGAAAGAAAGCACAGAGCCCCAGATTTTATGTTGTCCTGGAGAGCTTGCAGAGCACTGGGGAAAGGCAGGCAGAGAATTCCCTGCTAGCACCTTCTCTGTGCCTGGGAAGCAGAAGTGTTCACATTGCTTTGCAGAATCGCTTTTGTGCAGAAAACAGTAACACTTGTTCAGAACGAAAGAAAGCACAGAGCCCCAGATTTTATGTTGTCCTGGAGAGCTTGCAGAGCACTGGGGAAAGGCAGGCAGAGAATTCCCTGCTAGCACCTTCTCTGTGCCTGGGAAGCAGAAGTGTTCACATTGCTTCGCAGAATCGCTTTTGTGCAGAAAACAGTAACACTTGTTCAGAACGAAAGAAAGCACAGAGCCCCAGATTTTATGTTGTCCTGGAGAGCTTGCAGAGCACTGGGGAAAGGCAGGCAGAGAATTCCCTGCTAGCACCTTCTCTGTGCCTGGGAAGCACAAGTGTTCACATTGCTTCGCAGAATCGCTTTTCTGCAGAAAACAGTAACACTTGTTCAGAACGAAAGAAAGCACAGAGCCCCAGATTTTATGTTGTCCTGGAGAGCTTGCAGAGCACTGGGGAAAGGCAGGCAGAGAATTCCCTGCTAGCACCTTCTCTGTGCCTGGGAAGCACAAGTGTTCACATTGCTTCGCAGAATCGCTTTTGTGCAGAAAACAGTAACACTTGTTCAGAACGAAAGAAAGCACAGAGCCCCAGATTTTATGTTGTCCTGGAGAGATTGCAGAGCACTGAGGAAACGCAGGCAGAGAATTCCCTGCTAGCACCTTCTCTGTGCCTGGGAAGCACAAGTGTTCACATTGCTTCGCAGAACCGCTTTTGTGCAGAAAACAGTAACACTTGTTCAGAACGAAAGAAAGCACAGAGCCCCAGATTTTATGTTGTCCTGGAGAGCTTGCAGAGCACTGGGGAAAGGCAGGCAGAGAATTCCCTGCTAGCACCTTCTCTGTGCCTGGGAAGCACAAGTGTTCACATTGCTTCGCAGAATCGCTTTTGTGCAGAAAACAGTAACACTTGTTCAGAACGAAAGAAAGCACAGAGCCCCAGATTTTATGTTGTCCTGGAGAGCTTGCAGAGCACTGGGGAAAGGCAGGCAGAGAATTCCCTGCTAGCACCTTCTCTGTGCCTGGGAAGCACAAGTGTTCACATTGCTTCGCAGAATCGCTTTTGTGCAGAAAACAGTAACACTTGTTCAGAACGAAAGAAAGCACAGAGCCCCAGATTTGCTGTTGTCCTGGAGAGCTTGCAGAGCACTGGGGAAAGGCAGGCAGAGAATTCCCTGCTAGCACCTTCTCTGTGCCTGGGAAGCAGAAGTGTTCACATTGCTTTGCAGAATCGCTTTTGTGCAGAAAACAGTAACACTTGTTCAGAACGAAAGAAAGCACAGATCCCCAGATTTTATGTTGTCCTGGAGAGCTTGCAGAGCACTGGGGAAAGGCAGGCAGAGAATTCCCTGCTAGCACCTTCTCTGTGCCTGGGAAGCACAAGTGTTCACATTGCTTCGCAGAATCGCTTTTGTGCAGAAAACAGTAACACTTGTTCAGAACGAAAGAAAGCACAGAGCCCCAGATTTTATGTTGTCCTGGAGAGCTTGCAGAGCACTGGGGAAAGGCAGGCAGAGAATTCCCTGCTAGCACCTTCTCTGTGCCTGGGAAGCACAAGTGTTCACATTGCTTCGCAGAATCGCTTTTGTGCAGAAAACAGTAACACTTGTTCAGAACGAAAGAAAGCACAGAGCCCCAGATTTTATGTTGTCCTGGAGAGCTTGCAGAGCACTGGGGAAAGGCAGGCAGAGAATTCCCTGCTAGCACCTTCTCTGTGCCTGGGAAGCAGAAGTGTTCACATTGCTTCGCAGAATCGCTTTTGTGCAGAAAACAGTAACACTTGTTCAGAACGAAAGAAAGCACAGAGCCCCAGATTTTATGTTGTCCTGGAGAGCTTGCAGAGCACTGGGGAAAGGCAGGCAGAGAATTCCCTGCTAGCACCTTCTCTTTGCCTGGGAAGCACAAGTGTTCACATTGCTTCGCAGAATCGCTTTTGTGCAGAAAACAGTAACACTTGTTCAGAACGAAAGAAAGCACAGAGCCCCAGATTTTATGTTGTCCTGGAGAGCTTGCAGAGCACTGGGGAAAGGCAGGCAGAGAATTCCCTACTAGCACCTTCTCTGTGCCTGGGAAGCACAAGTGTTCACATTGCTTCGCAGAATCGCTTTTGTGCAGAAAACAGTAACACTTGTTCAGAACGAAAGAAAGCACAGAGCCCCAGATTTTATGTTGTCC
Organism: Strix uralensis; assembly: GCF_047716275.1. Taxonomy (NCBI): domain Eukaryota; kingdom Metazoa; phylum Chordata; class Aves; order Strigiformes; family Strigidae; genus Strix; species Strix uralensis. The sequence continues at coordinate 94,561 of NW_027436853.1, forward strand.
TGGAGAGCTTGCAGAGCACTGGGGAAAGGCAGGCAGAGAATTCCCTGCTAGCACCTTCTCTGTGCCTGGGAAGCACAAGTGTTCACATTGCTTTGCAGAATCGCTTTTGTGCAGAAAACAGTAACACTTGTTCAGAACGAAAGAAAGCACAGAGCCCCAGATTTTATGTTGTCCTGGAGAGCACTGGGGAAAGGCAGGCAGAGAATTCCCTGCTAGCACCTTCTCTGTGCCTGGGAAGCAGAAGTGTTCACATTGCTTCGCAGAATCGCTTTTGTGCAGAAAACAGTAACACTTGTTCAGAACGAAAGAAAGCACAGAGCCCCAGATTTTATGTTGTCCTGGAGAGCTTGCAGAGCACTGGGGAAAGGCAGGCAGAGAATTCCCTGCTAGCACCTTCTCTGTGCCTGGGAAGCAGAAGTGTTCACATTGCTTCGCAGAATCGCTTTTCTGCAGAAAACAGTAACACTTGTTCAGAACGAAAGAAAGCACAGAGCCCCAGATTTTATGTTGTCCTGGAGAGCTTGCAGAGCACTGGGGAAAGGCAGGCAGAGAATTCCCTGCTAGCACCTTCTCTGTGCCTGGGAAGCACAAGTGTTCACATTGCTTCGCAGAATCGCTTTTGTGCAGAAAACAGTAACACTTGTTCAGAACGAAAGAAAGCACAGAGCCCCAGATTTGCTGTTGTCCTGGAGAGCTTGCAGAGCACTGGGGAAAGGCAGGCAGAGAATTCCCTGCTAGCACCTTCTCTGTGCCTGGGAAGCAGAAGTGTTCACATTGCTTCGCAGAATCGCTTTTGTGCAGAAAACAGTAACACTTGTTCAGAACGAAAGAAAGCACAGAGCCCCAGATTTTATGTTGTCCTGGAGAGCTTGCAGAGCACTGGGGAAAGGCAGGCAGAGAATTCCCTGCTAGCACCTTCTCTGTGCCTGGGAAGCACAAGTGTTCACATTGCTTCGCAGAATCGCTTTTCTGCAGAAAACAGTAACACTTGTTCAGAACGAAAGAAAGCACAGAGCCCCAGATTTTATGTTGTCCTGGAGAGCTTGCAGAGCACTGGGGAAAGGCAGGCAGAGAATTCCCTGCTAGCACCTTCTCTGTGCCTGGGAAGCACAAGTGTTCACATTGCTTTGCAGAATCGCTTTTGTGCAGAAAACAGTAACACTTGTTCAGAACGAAAGAAAGCACAGAGCCCCAGATTTTATGTTGTCCTGGAGAGCTTGCAGAGCACTGGGGAAAGGCAGGCAGAGAATTCCCTGCTAGCACCTTCTCTGTGCCTGGGAAGCACAAGTGTTCACATTGCTTCGCAGAATCGCTTTTGTGCAGAAAACAGTAACACTTGTTCAGAACGAAAGAAAGCACAGAGCCCCAGATTTTATGTTGTCCTGGAGAGCTTGCAGAGCACTGGGGAAAGGCAGGCAGAGAATTCCCTGCTAGCACCTTCTCTGTGCCTGGGAAGCACAAGTGTTCACATTGCTTCGCAGAATCGCTTTTCTGCAGAAAACAGTAACACTTGTTCAGAACGAAAGAAAGCACAGAGCCCCAGATTTTATGTTGTCCTGGAGAGCTTGCAGAGCACTGGGGAAAGGCAGGCAGAGAATTCCCTGCTAGCACCTTCTCTGTGCCTGGGAAGCACAAGTGTTCACATTGCTTCGCAGAATCGCTTTTGTGCAGAAAACAGTAAACACTTGTTCAGAACGAAAGAAAGCACAGAGCCCCAGATTTGCTGTTGTCCTGGAGAGCTTGCAGAGCACTGGGGAAAGGCAGGCAGAGAATTCCCTGCTAGCACCTTCTCTGTGCCTGGGAAGCACAAGTGTTCACATTGCTTCGCAGAATCGCTTTTGTGCAGAAAACAGTAACACTTGTTCAGAACGAAAGAAAGCACAGAGCCCCAGATTTTATGTTGTCCTGGAGAGCTTGCAGAGCACTGGGGAAAGGGAGGCAGAGAATTCCCTGCTAGCACCTTCTCTGTGCCTGGGAAGCACAAGTGTTCACATTGCTTCGCAGAATCGCTTTTGTGCAGAAAACAGTAACACTTGTTCAGAACGAAAGAAAGCACAGAACCCCAGATTTTATGTTGTCCTGGAGAGCTTGCAGAGCACTGAGGAAGGCAGGCAGAGAATTCCCTGCTAGCACCTTCTCTGTGCCTGTTCACATTGCTTCGCAGAATCGCTTTTGTGCAGAAAACAGTAACACTTGTTCAGAACGAAAGAAAGCACAGAGCCCCAGATTTTATGTTGTCCTGGAGAGCTTGCAGAGCACTGGGGAAAGGCAGGCAGAGAATTCCCTGCTAGCACCTTCTCTGTGCCTGGGAAGCACAAGTGTTCACATTGCTTCGCAGAATCGCTTTTCTGCAGAAAACAGTAACACTTGTTCAGAACGAAAGAAAGCACAGAACCCCAGATTTTATGTTGTCCTGGAGAGATTGCAGAGCACTGGGGAAAGGCAGGCAGAGAATTCCCTGCTAGCACCTTCTCTGTGCCTGGGAAGCACAAGTGTTCACATTGCTTTGCAGAATCGCTTTTGTGCAGAAAACGTTAACACTTGTTCAGAACGAAAGAAAGCACAGAGCCCCAGATTTTATGTTGTCCTGGAGAGCTTGCAGAGCACTGGGGAAAGGCAGGCAGAGAATTCCCTGCTAGCACCTTCTCTGTGCCTGGGAAGCACAAGTGTTCACATTGCTTCGCAGAATCGCTTTTGTGCAGAAAACAGTAACACTTGTTCAGAACGAAAGAAAGCACAGAGCCCCAGATTTGCTGTTGTCCTGGAGAGCTTGCAGAGCACTGGGGAAAGGCAGGCAGAGAATTCCCTGCTAGCACCTTCTCTGTGCCTGGGAAGCAGAAGTGTTCACATTGCTTCACAGAATCGCTTTTGTGCAGAAAACAGTAACACTTGTTCAGAATGAAAGAAAGCACAGAACCCCAGATTTTATGTTGTCCTGGAGAGCTTGCAGAGCACTAAGGAAAGGCAGGCAGAGAATTCCCTGATAGCACCTTCTCTGTGCCTGTTCACATTGCTTCGCAGAATCGCTTTTGTGCAGAAAACAGTAACACTTGTTCAGAACGAAAGAAAGCACAGAGCCCCAGATTTTATGTTGTCCTGGAGAGCTTGCAGAGCACTGGGGAAAGGCAGGCAGAGAATTCCCTGCTAGCACCTTCTCTGTGCCTGGGAAGCACAAGTGTTCATATTGCTTCGCAGAATCGCTTTTCTGCAGAAAACAGTAACACCTGTTCAGAATGAAAGAAAGCACAGAACCCCAGATTTTATGTTGTCCTGGAGAGCTTGCAGAGCACTGAGGAAACGCAGGCAGAGAATTCCCTGCTAGCACCTTCTCTGTGCCTTTCACATTGCTTCGCAGAATCGCTTTTGTGCAGAAAACAGTAACACTTGTTCAGAACGAAAGAAAGCACAGAGCCCCAGATTTTATGTTGTCCTGGAGAGCTTGCAGAGCACTGGGGAAAGGCAGGCAGAGAATTCCCTGCTAGCACCTTCTCTGTGCCTGGGAAGCACAAGTGTTCACATTGCTTCGCAGAATCGCTTTTGTGCAGAAAACAGTAACACTTGTTCAGAACGAAAGAAAGCACAGAGCCCCAGATTTTATGTTGTCCTGGAGAGCTTGCAGAGCACTGGGGAAAGGCAGGCAGAGAATTCCCTGCTAGCACCTTCTCTGTGCCTGGGAAGCAGAAGTGTTCACATTGCTTCGCAGAATCGCTTTTGTGCAGAAAACAGTAACACTTGTTCAGAACGAAAGAAAGCACAGAGCCCCAGATTTTATGTTGTCCTGGAGAGCTTGCAGAGCACTGGGGAAAGGCAGGCAGAGAATTCCCTGCTAGCACCTTCTCTGTGCCTGGGAAGCACAAGTGTTCACATTGCTTCGCAGAATCGCTTTTGTGCAGAAAACAGTAACACTTGTTCAGAACGAAAGAAAGCACAGAGCCCCAGATTTTATGTTGTCCTGGAGAGCTTGCAGAGCACTGGGGAAAGGCAGGCAGAGAATTCCCTGCTAGCACCTTCTCTGTGCCTGGGAAGCAGAAGTGTTCACATTGCTTCGCAGAATCGCTTTTGTGCAGAAAACAGTAACACTTGTTCAGAACGAAAGAAAGCACAGAACCCCAGATTTTATGTTGTCCTGGAGAGCTTGCAGAGCACTGAGGAAGGCAGGCAGAGAATTCCCTGCTAGCACCTTCTCTGTGCCTGTTCACATTGCTTCGCAGAATCGCTTTTGTGCAGAAAACAGTAACACTTGTTCAGAACGAAAGAAAGCACAGAGCCCCAGATTTTATGTTGTCCTGGAGAGCTTGCAGAGCACTGGGGAAAGGCAGGCAGAGAATTCCCTGCTAGCACCTTCTCTGTGCCTGGGAAGCACAAGTGTTCACATTGCTTCGCAGAATCGCTTTTCTGCAGAAAACAGTAACACTTGTTCAGAACGAAAGAAAGCACAGAACCCCAGATTTTATGTTGTCCTGGAGAGATTGCAGAGCACTGGGGAAAGGCAGGCAGAGAATTCCCTGCTAGCACCTTCTCTGTGCCTGGGAAGCACAAGTGTTCACATTGCTTTGCAGAATCGCTTTTGTGCAGAAAACGTTAACACTTGTTCAGAACGAAAGAAAGCACAGAGCCCCAGATTTTATGTTGTCCTGGAGAGCTTGCAGAGCACTGGGGAAAGGCAGGCAGAGAATTCCCTGCTAGCACCTTCTCTGTGCCTGGGAAGCACAAGTGTTCACATTGCTTCGCAGAATCGCTTTTGTGCAGAAAACAGTAACACTTGTTCAGAACGAAAGAAAGCACAGAGCCCCAGATTTGCTGTTGTCCTGGAGAGCTTGCAGAGCACTGGGGAAAGGCAGGCAGAGAATTCCCTGCTAGCACCTTCTCTGTGCCTGGGAAGCAGAAGTGTTCACATTGCTTCACAGAATCGCTTTTGTGCAGAAAACAGTAACACTTGTTCAGAATGAAAGAAAGCACAGAACCCCAGATTTTATGTTGTCCTGGAGAGCTTGCAGAGCACTAAGGAAAGGCAGGCAGAGAATTCCCTGATAGCACCTTCTCTGTGCCTGTTCACATTGCTTCGCAGAATCGCTTTTGTGCAGAAAACAGTAACACTTGTTCAGAACGAAAGAAAGCACAGAGCCCCAGATTTTATGTTGTCCTGGAGAGCTTGCAGAGCACTGGGGAAAGGCAGGCAGAGAATTCCCTGCTAGCACCTTCTCTGTGCCTGGGAAGCACAAGTGTTCATATTGCTTCGCAGAATCGCTTTTCTGCAGAAAACAGTAACACTTGTTCAGAATGAAAGAAAGCACAGAACACCAGATTTTATGTTGTCCTGGAGAGCTTGCAGAGCACTGAGGAAACGCAGGCAGAGAATTCCCTGCTAGCACCTTCTCTGTGCCTGTTCACATTGCTTCGCAGAATCGCTTTTGTGCAGAAAACAGTAACACTTGTTCAGAACGAAAGAAAGCACAGAGCCCCAGATTTTATGTTGTCCTGGAGAGCTTGCAGAGCACTGGGGAAAGGCAGGCAGAGAATTCCCTGCTAGCACCTTCTCTGTGCCTGGGAAGCACAAGTGTTCACATTGCTTCGCAGAATCGCTTTTGTGCAGAAAACAGTAACACTTGTTCAGAACGAAAGAAAGCACAGAGCCCCAGATTTTATGTTGTCCTGGAGAGCTTGCAGAGCACTGGGGAAAGGCAGGCAGAGAATTCCCTGCTAGCACCTTCTCTGTGCCTGGGAAGCAGAAGTGTTCACATTGCTTCGCAGAATCGCTTTTGTGCAGAAAACAGTAACACTTGTTCAGAACGAAAGAAAGCACAGAGCCCCAGATTTTATGTTGTCCTGGAGAGCTTGCAGAGCACTGGGGAAAGGCAGGCAGAGAATTCCCTGCTAGCACCTTCTCTGTGCCTGGGAAGCAGAAGTGTTCACATTGCTTCGCAGAATCGCTTTTCTGCAGAAAACAGTAACACTTGTTCAGAACGAAAGAAAGCACAGAGCCCCAGATTTGCTGTTGTCCTGGAGAGCTTGCAGAGCACTGGGGAAAGGCAGGCAGAGAATTCCCTGCTAGCACCTTCTCTGTGCCTGGGAAGCAGAAGTGTTCACATTGCTTCGCAGAATCGCTTTTCTGCAGAAAACAGTAACACTTGTTCAGAACGAAAGAAAGCACAGAACCCCAGATTTTATGTTGTCCTGGAGAGCTTGCAGAGCACTGGGGAAAGGCAGGCAGAGAATTCCCTGCTAGCACCTTCTCTGTGCCTGGGAAGCACAAGTGTTCACATTGCTTCGCAGAATCGCTTTTGTGCAGAAAACAGTAACACTTGTTCAGAACGAAAGAAAGCACAGAGCCCCAGATTTGCTGTTGTCCTGGAGAGCTTGCAGAGCACTGGGGAAAGGCAGGCAGAGAATTCCCTGCTAGCACCTTCTCTGTGCCTGGGAAGCAGAAGTGTTCACATTGCTTTGCAGAATCGCTTTTGTGCAGAAAACAGTAACACTTGTTCAGAACGAAAGAAAGCACAGAGCCCCAGATTTTATGTTGTCCTGGAGAGCTTGCAGAGCACTGGGGAAAGGCAGGCAGAGAATTCCCTGCTAGCACCTTCTCTGTGCCTGGGAAGCAGAAGTGTTCACATTGCTTTGCAGAATCGCTTTTGTGCAGAAAACAGTAACACTTGTTCAGAACGAAAGAAAGCACAGAGCCCCAGATTTTATGTTGTCCTGGAGAGCTTGCAGAGCACTGGGGAAAGGCAGGCAGAGAATTCCCTGCTAGCACCTTCTCTGTGCCTGGGAAGAACAAGTGTTCACATTGCTTCGCAGAATCGCTTTTGTGCAGAAAACAGTAACACTTGTTCAGAACGAAAGAAAGCACAGAGCCCCAGATTTTATGTTGTCCTGGAGAGCTTGCAGAGCACTGGGGAAAGGCAGGCAGAGAATTCCCTGCTAGCACCTTCTCTGTGCCTGGGAAGCACAAGTGTTCACATTGCTTCGCAGAATCGCTTTTCTGCAGAAAACAGTAACACTTGTTCAGAACGAAAGAAAGCACAGAGCCCCAGATTTTATGTTGTCCTGGAGAGCTTGCAGAGAACTGGGGAAAGGCAGGCAGAGAATTCCCTGCTAGCACCTTCTCTGTGCCTGGGAAGCAGAAGTGTTCACATTGCTTCGCAGAATCGCTTTTGTGCAGAAAACAGTAACACTTGTTCAGAACGAAAGAAAGCACAGAGCCCCAGATTTGCTGTTGTCCTGGAGAGCTTGCAGAGCACTGGGGAAAGGCAGGCAGAGAATTCCCTGCTAGCACCTTCTCTGTGCCTGGGAAGCAGAAGTGTTCACATTGCTTTGCAGAATCGCTTTTGTGCAGAAAACAGTAACACTTGTTCAGAACGAAAGAAAGCACAGAGCCCCAGATTTTATGTTGTCCTGGAGAGCTTGCAGAGCACTGGGGAAAGGCAGGCAGAGAATTCCCTGCTAGCACCTTCTCTGTGCCTGGGAAGCACAAGTGTTCACATTGCTTCGCAGAATCGCTTTTGTGCAGAAAACAGTAACACTTGTTCAGAACGAAAGAAAGCACAGAGCCCCAGATTTTATGTTGTCCTGGAGAGCTTGCAGAGCACTGGGGAAAGGCAGGCAGAGAATTCCCTGCTAGCACCTTCTCTGTGCCTGGGAAGCACAAGTGTTCACATTGCTTCGCAGAATCGCTTTTCTGCAGAAAACAGTAACACTTGTTCAGAACGAAAGAAAGCACAGAGCCCCAGATTTTATGTTGTCCTGGAGAGATTGCAGAGCACTGGGGAAAGGCAGGCAGAGAATTCCCTGCTAGCACCTTCTCTGTGCCTGGGAAGCACAAGTGTTCACATTGCTTTGCAGAATCGCTTTTGTGCAGAAAACGTTAACACTTGTTCAGAACGAAAGAAAGCACAGAGCCCCAGATTTTATGTTGTCCTGGAGAGCTTGCAGAGCACTGGGGAAAGGCAGGCAGAGAATTCCCTGCTAGCACCTTCTCTGTGCCTGGGAAGCAGAAGTGTTCACATTGCTTCGCAGAATCGCTTTTGTGCAGAAAACAGTAACACTTGTTCAGAACGAAAGAAAGCACAGAGCCCCAGATTTGCTGTTGTCCTGGAGAGCTTGCAGAGCACTGGGGAAAGGCAGGCAGAGAATTCCCTGCTAGCACCTTCTCTGTGCCTGGGAAGCAGAAGTGTTCACATTGCTTCGCAGAATCGCTTTTGTGCAGAAAACAGTAACACTTGTTCAGAACGAAAGAAAGCACAGAGCCCCAGATTTTATGTTGTCCTGGAGAGCTTGCAGAGCACTGGGGAAAGGCAGGCAGAGAATTCCCTGCTAGCACCTTCTCTGTGCCTGGGAAGCACAAGTGTTCACATTGCTTCGCAGAATCGCTTTTGTGCAGAAAACAGTAACACTTGTTCAGAACGAAAGAAAGCACAGAGCCCCAGATTTTATGTTGTCCTGGAGAGCTTGCAGAGCACTGGGGAAAGGCAGGCAGAGAATTCCCTGCTAGCACCTTCTCTGTGCCTGGGAAGCACAAGTGTTCACATTGCTTCGCAGAATCGCTTTTCTGCAGAAAACAGTAACACTTGTTCAGAACGAAAGAAAGCACAGAGCCCCAGATTTTATGTTGTCCTGGAGAGATTGCAGAGCACTGGGGAAAGGCAGGCAGAGAATTCCCTGCTAGCACCTTCTCTGTGCCTGGGAAGCACAAGTGTTCACATTGCTTCGCAGAATCGCTTTTCTGCAGAAAACAGTAACACTTGTTCAGAACGAAAGAAAGCACAGAGCCCCAGATTTTATGTTGTCCTGGAGAGCTTGCAGAGCACTGGGGAAAGGCAGGCAGAGAATTCCCTGCTAGCACCTTCTCTGTGCCTGGGAAGCAGAAGTGTTCACATTGCTTCGCAGAATCGCTTTTGTGCAGAAAACAGTAACACTTGTTCAGAACGAAAGAAAGCACAGAGCCCCAGATTTGCTGTTGTCCTGGAGAGCTTGCAGAGCACTGGGGAAAGGCAGGCAGAGAATTCCCTGCTAGCACCTTCTCTGTGCCTGGGAAGCAGAAGTGTTCACATTGCTTCGCAGAATCGCTTTTGTGCAGAAAACAGTAACACTTGTTCAGAACGAAAGAAAGCACAGAACCCCAGATTTTATGTTGTCCTGGAGAGCTTGCAGAGCACTGGGGAAAGGCAGGCAGAGAATTCCCTGCTAGCACCTTCTCTGTGCCTGGGAAGCACAAGTGTTCACATTGCTTCGCAGAATCGCTTTTGTGCAGAAAACAGTAACACTTGTTCAGAACGAAAGAAAGCACAGAGCCCCAGATTTGCTGTTGTCCTGGAGAGCTTGCAGAGCACTGGGGAAAGGCAGGCAGAGAATTCCCTGCTAGCACCTTCTCTGTGCCTGGGAAGCAGAAGTGTTCACATTGCTTTGCAGAATCGCTTTTGTGCAGAAAACAGTAACACTTGTTCAGAACGAAAGAAAGCACAGAGCCCCAGATTTTATGTTGTCCTGGAGAGCTTGCAGAGCACTGGGGAAAGGCAGGCAGAGAATTCCCTGCTAGCACCTTCTCTGTGCCTGGGAAGCACAAGTGTTCACATTGCTTCGCAGAATCGCTTTTGTGCAGAAAACAGTAACACTTGTTCAGAACGAAAGAAAGCACAGAGCCCCAGATTTTATGTTGTCCTGGAGAGCTTGCAGAGCACTGGGGAAAGGCAGGCAGAGAATTCCCTGCTAGCACCTTCTCTGTGCCTGGGAAGCACAAGTGTTCACATTGCTTCGCAGAATCGCTTTTGTGCAGAAAACAGTAACACTTGTTCAGAACGAAAGAAAGCACAGAGCCCCAGATTTTATGTTGTCCTGGAGAGCTTGCAGAGCACTGGGGAAAGGCAGGCAGAGAATTCCCTGCTAGCACCTTCTCTGTGCCTGGGAAGCACAAGTGTTCACATTGCTTCGCAGAATCGCTTTTCTGCAGAAAACAGTAACACTTGTTCAGAACGAAAGAAAGCACAGAGCCCCAGATTTTATGTTGTCCTGGAGAGCTTGCAGAGCACTGGGGAAAGGCAGGCAGAGAATTCCCTGCTAGCACCTTCTCTGTGCCTGGGAAGCACAAGTGTTCACATTGCTTCGCAGAATCGCTTTTGTGCAGAAAACAGTAACACTTGTTCAGAACGAAAGAAAGCACAGAGCCCCAGATTTTATGTTGTCCTGGAGAGCTTGCAGAGCACTGGGGAAAGGCAGGCAGAGAATTCCCTGCTAGCACCTTCTCTGTGCCTGGGAAGCACAAGTGTTCACATTGCTTCGCAGAATCGCTTTTGTGCAGAAAACAGTAACACTTGTTCAGAACGAAAGAAAGCACAGAGCCCCAGATTTGCTGTTGTCCTGGAGAGCTTGCAGAGCACTGGGGAAAGGCAGGCAGAGAATTCCCTGCTAGCACCTTCTCTGTGCCTGGGAAGCACAAGTGTTCACATTGCTTCGCAGAATCGCTTTTGTGCAGAAAACAGTAACACTTGTTCAGAACGAAAGAAAGCACAGAGCCCCAGATTTTATGTTGTCCTGGAGAGCTTGCAGAGCACTGGGGAAAGGCAGGCAGAGAATTCCCTGCTAGCACCTTCTCTGTGCCTGGGAAGCACAAGTGTTCACATTGCTTTGCAGAATCGCTTTTGTGCAGAAAACAGTAACACTTGTTCAGAACGAAAGAAAGCACAGAGCCCCAGATTTTATGTTGTCCTGGAGAGCTTGCAGAGCACTGGGGAAAGTCAGGCAGAGAATTCCCTGCTAGCACCTTCTCTGTGCCTGGGAAGCACAAGTGTTCACATTGCTTCGCAGAATCGCTTTTCTGCAGAAAACAGTAACACTTGTTCAGAACGAAAGAAAGCACAGAGCCCCAGATTTTATGTTGTCCTGGAGAGCTTGCAGAGCACTGGGGAAAGGCAGGCAGAGAATTCCCTGCTAGCACCTTCTCTGTGCCTGGGAAGCACAAGTGTTCACGTTGCTTCGCAGAATCGCTTTTGTGCAGAAAACGTTAACACTTGTTCAGAACGAAAGAAAGCACAGAGCCCCAGATTTTATGTTGTCCTGGAGAGCTTGCAGAGCACTGGGGAAAGGCAGGCAGAGAATTCCCTGCTAGCACCTTCTCTGTGCCTGGGAAGCAGAAGTGTTCACATTGCTTCGCAGAATCGCTTTTGTGCAGAAAACAGTAACACTTGTTCAGAACGAAAGAAAGCACAGAGCCCCAGATTTGCTGTTGTCCTGGAGAGCTTGCAGAGCACTGGGGAAAGGCAGGCAGAGAATTCCCTGCTAGCACCTTCTCTGTGCCTGGCAAGCACAAGTGTTCACATTGCTTCGCAGAACCGCTTTTGTGCAGAAAACAGTAACACTTGTTCAGAACGAAAGAAAGCACAGAGCCCCAGATTTTATGTTGTCCTGGAGAGCTTGCAGAGCACTGGGGAAAGGCAGGCAGAGAATTCCCTGCTAGCACCTTCTCTGTGCCTGGGAAGCAGAAGTGTTCACATTGCTTTGCAGAATCGCTTTTGTGCAGAAAACAGTAACACTTGTTCAGAACGAAAGAAAGCACAGAGCCCCAGATTTTATGTTGTCCTGGAGAGCTTGCAGAGCACTGGGGAAAGGCAGGCAGAGAATTCCCTGCTAGCACCTTCTCTGTGCCTGGGAAGCACAAGTGTTCACATTGCTTCGCAGAATCGCTTTTGTGCAGAAAACAGTAACACTTGTTCAGAACGAAAGAAAGCACAGAGCCCCAGATTTGCTGTTGTCCTGGAGAGCTTGCAGAGCACTGGGGAAAGGCAGGCAGAGAATTCCCTGCTAGCACCTTCTCTGTGCCTGGGAAGCAGAAGTGTTCACATTGCTTTGCAGAATCGCTTTTGTGCAGAAAACAGTAACACTTGTTCAGAACGAAAGAAAGCACAGAGCCCCAGATTTTATGTTGTCCTGGAGAGCTTGCAGAGCACTGGGGAAAGTCAGGCAGAGAATTCCCTGCTAGCACCTTCTCTGTGCCTGGGAAGCACAAGTGTTCACATTGCTTCGCAGAATCGCTTTTCTGCAGAAAACAGTAACACTTGTTCAGAACGAAAGAAAGCACAGAGCCCCAGATTTTATGTTGTCCTGGAGAGATTGCAGAGCACTGGGGAAAGGCAGGCAGAGAATTCCCTGCTAGCACCTTCTCTGTGCCTGGGAAGCACAAGTGTTCACGTTGCTTCGCAGAATCGCTTTTGTGCAGAAAACGTTAACACTTGTTCAGAACGAAAGAAAGCACAGAGCCCCAGATTTTATGTTGTCCTGGAGAGCTTGCAGAGCACTGGGGAAAGGCAGGCAGAGAATTCCCTGCTAGCACCTTCTCTGTGCCTGGGAAGCAGAAGTGTTCACATTGCTTCGCAGAATCGCTTTTGTGCAGAAAACAGTAACACTTGTTCAGAACGAAAGAAAGCACAGAGCCCCAGATTTGCTGTTGTCCTGGAGAGCTTGCAGAGCACTGGGGAAAGGCAGGCAGAGAATTCCCTGCTAGCACCTTCTCTGTGCCTGGGAAGCAGAAGTGTTCACATTGCTTCGCAGAATCGCTTTTCTGCAGAAAACAGTAACACTTGTTCAGAACGAAAGAAAGCACAGAACCCCAGATTTTATGTTGTCCTGGAGAGCTTGCAGAGCACTGGGGAAAGGCAGGCAGAGAATTCCCTGCTAGCACCTTCTCTGTGCCTGGGAAGCACAAGTGTTCACATTGCTTCGCAGAATCGCTTTTGTGCAGAAAACAGTAACACTTGTTCAGAACGAAAGAAAGCACAGAGCCCCAGATTTGCTGTTGTCCTGGAGAGCTTGCAGAGCACTGGGGAAAGGCAGGCAGAGAATTCCCTGCTAGCACCTTCTCTGTGCCTGGGAAGCACAAGTGTTCACATTGCTTTGCAGAATCGCTTTTGTGCAGAAAACAGTAACACTTGTTCAGAACGAAAGAAAGCACAGAGCCCCAGATTTTATGTTGTCCTGGAGAACTTGCAGAGCACTGGGGAAAGGCAGGCAGAGAATTCCCTGCTAGCACCTTCTCTGTGCCTGGGAAGCAGAAGTGTTCACATTGCTTTGCAGAATCGCTTTTGTGCAGAAAACAGTAACACTTGTTCAGAACGAAAGAAAGCACAGAGCCCCAGATTTTATGTTGTCCTGGAGAGCTTGCAGAGCACTGGGGAAAGGCAGGCAGAGAATTCCCTGCTAGCACCTTCTCTGTGCCTGGGAAGCACAAGTGTTCACATTGCTTCGCAGAATCGCTTTTGTGCAGAAAACAGTAACACTTGTTCAGAACGAAAGAAAGCACAGAGCCCCAGATTTTATGTTGTCCTGGAGAGCTTGCAGAGCACTGGGGAAAGGCAGGCAGAGAATTCCCTGCTAGCACCTTCTCTGTGCCTGGGAAGCACAAGTGTTCACATTGCTTCGCAGAATCGCTTTTGTGCAGAAAACAGTAACACTTGTTCAGAACGAAAGAAAGCACAGAGCCCCAGATTTGCTGTTGTCCTGGAGAGCTTGCAGAGCACTGGGGAAAGGCAGGCAGAGAATTCCCTGCTAGCACCTTCTCTGTGCCTGGGAAGCACAAGTGTTCACATTGCTTCGCAGAATCGCTTTTGTGCAGAAAACAGTAACACTTGTTCAGAACGAAAGAAAGCACAGAGCCCCAGATTTTATGTTGTCCTGGAGAGCTTGCAGAGCACTGGGGAAAGGCAGGCAGAGAATTCCCTGCTAGCACCTTCTCTGTGCCTGGGAAGCACAAGTGTTCACATTGCTTTGCAGAATCGCTTTTGTGCAGAAAACAGTAACACTTGTTCAGAACGAAAGAAAGCACAGAGCCCCAGATTTTATGTTGTCCTGGAGAGCTTGCAGAGCACTGGGGAAAGGCAGGCAGAGAATTCCCTGCTAGCACCTTCTCTGTGCCTGGGAAGCAGAAGTGTTCACATTGCTTCGCAGAATCGCTTTTGTGCAGAAAACAGTAACACTTGTTCAGAACGAAAGAAAGCACAGAGCCCCAGATTTTATGTTGTCCTGGAGAGCTTGCAGAGCACTGGGGAAAGGCAGGCAGAGAATTCCCTGCTAGCACCTTCTCTGTGCCTGGGAAGCACAAGTGTTCACATTGCTTCGCAGAATCGCTTTTCTGCAGAAAACAGTAACACTTGTTCAGAACGAAAGAAAGCACAGAGCCCCAGATTTTATGTTGTCCTGGAGAACTTGCAGAGCACTGGGGAAAGGCAGGCAGAGAATTCCCTGCTAGCACCTTCTCTGTGCCTGGGAAGCACAAGTGTTCACATTGCTTCGCAGAATCGCTTTTCGGCAGAAAACAGTAACACTTGTTCAGAACGAAAGAAAGCACAGAGCCCCAGATTTTATGTTGTCCTGGAGAGATTGCAGAGCACTGAGGAAACGCAGGCAGAGAATTCCCTGCTAGCACCTTCTCTGTGCCTGGGAAGCACAAGTGTTCACATTGCTTCGCAGAATCGCTTTTGTGCAGAAAACAGTAACACTTGTTCAGAACGAAAGAAAGCACAGAGCCCCAGATTTTATGTTGTCCTGGAGAGCTTGCAGAGCACTGGGGAAAGGCAGGCAGAGAATTCCCTGCTAGCACCTTCTCTGTGCCTGGGAAGCACAAGTGTTCACATTGCTTCGCAGAATCGCTTTTGTGCAGAAAACAGTAACACTTGTTCAGAACGAAAGAAAGCACAGAGCCCCAGATTTTATGTTGTCCTGGAGAGCTTGCAGAGCACTGGGGAAAGGCAGGCAGAGAATTCCCTGCTAGCACCTTCTCTGTGCCTGGGAAGCACAAGTGTTCACATTGCTTCGCAGAATCGCTTTTGTGCAGAAAACAGTAACACTTGTTCAGAACGAAAGAAAGCACAGAGCCCCAGATTTGCTGTTGTCCTGGAGAGCTTGCAGAGCACTGGGGAAAGGCAGGCAGAGAATTCCCTGCTAGCACCTTCTCTGTGCCTGGGAAGCAGAAGTGTTCACATTGCTTTGCAGAATCGCTTTTGTGCAGAAAACAGTAACACTTGTTCAGAACGAAAGAAAGCACAGAGCCCCAGATTTTATGTTGTCCTGGAGAGCTTGCAGAGCACTGGGGAAAGGCAGGCAGAGAATTCCCTGCTAGCACCTTCTCTGTGCCTGGGAAGCACAAGTGTTCACATTGCTTCGCAGAATCGCTTTTGTGCAGAAAACAGTAACACTTGTTCAGAACGAAAGAAAGCACAGAGCCCCAGATTTTATGTTGTCCTGGAGAGCTTGCAGAGCACTGGGGAAAGGCAGGCAGAGAATTCCCTGCTAGCACCTTCTCTGTGCCTGGGAAGCACAAGTGTTCACATTGCTTCGCAGAATCGCTTTTGTGCAGAAAACAGTAACACTTGTTCAGAACGAAAGAAAGCACAGAGCCCCAGATTTTATGTTGTCCTGGAGAGCTTGCAGAGCACTGGGGAAAGTCAGGCAGAGAATTCCCTGCTAGCACCTTCTCTGTGCCTGGGAAGCACAAGTGTTCACATTGCTTCGCAGAATCGCTTTTCTGCAGAAAACAGTAACACTTGTTCAGAACGAAAGAAAGCACAGAGCCCCAGATTTTATGTTGTCCTGGAGAGATTGCAGAGCACTGGGGAAAGGCAGGCAGAGAATTCCCTGCTAGCACCTTCTCTGTGCCTGGGAAGCACAAGTGTTCACGTTGCTTCGCAGAATCGCTTTTGTGCAGAAAACGTTAACACTTGTTCAGAACGAAAGAAAGCACAGAGCCCCAGATTTTATGTTGTCCTGGAGAGCTTGCAGAGCACTGGGGAAAGGCAGGCAGAGAATTCCCTGCTAGCACCTTCTCTGTGCCTGGGAAGCAGAAGTGTTCACATTGCTTCGCAGAATCGCTTTTGTGCAGAAAACAGTAACACTTGTTCAGAACGAAAGAAAGCACAGAGCCCCAGATTTGCTGTTGTCCTGGAGAGCTTGCAGAGCACTGGGGAAAGGCAGGCAGAGAATTCCCTGCTAGCACCTTCTCTGTGCCTGGGAAGCAGAAGTGTTCACATTGCTTCGCAGAATCGCTTTTCTGCAGAAAACAGTAACACTTGTTCAGAACGAAAGAAAGCACAGAACCCCAGATTTTATGTTGTCCTGGAGAGCTTGCAGAGCACTGGGGAAAGGCAGGCAGAGAATTCCCTGCTAGCACCTTCTCTGTGCCTGGGAAGCACAAGTGTTCACATTGCTTCGCAGAATCGCTTTTGTGCAGAAAACAGTAACACTTGTTCAGAACGAAAGAAAGCACAGAGCCCCAGATTTGCTGTTGTCCTGGAGAGCTTGCAGAGCACTGGGGAAAGGCAGGCAGAGAATTCCCTGCTAGCACCTTCTCTGTGCCTGGGAAGCAGAAGTGTTCACATTGCTTTGCAGAATCGCTTTTGTGCAGAAAACAGTAACACTTGTTCAGAACGAAAGAAAGCACAGAGCCCCAGATTTTATGTTGTCCTGGAGAGCTTGCAGAGCACTGGGGAAAGGCAGGCAGAGAATTCCCTGCTAGCACCTTCTCTGTGCCTGGGAAGCACAAGTGTTCACATTGCTTCGCAGAATCGCTTTTGTGCAGAAAACAGTAACACTTGTTCAGAACGAAAGAAAGCACAGAACCCCAGATTTTATGTTGTCCTGGAGAACTTGCAGAGCACTGGGGAAAGGCAGGCAGAGAATTCCCTGCTAGCACCTTCTCTGTGCCTGGGAAGCAGAAGTGTTCACATTGCTTTGCAGAATCGCTTTTGTGCAGAAAACAGTAACACTTGTTCAGAACGAAAGAAAGCACAGAGCCCCAGATTTTATGTTGTCCTGGAGAGCTTGCAGAGCACTGGGGAAAGGCAGGCAGAGAATTCCCTGCTAGCACCTTCTCTGTGCCTGGGAAGCACAAGTGTTCACATTGCTTCGCAGAATCGCTTTTGTGCAGAAAACAGTAACACTTGTTCAGAACGAAAGAAAGCACAGAGCCCCAGATTTGCTGTTGTCCTGGAGAGCTTGCAGAGCACTGGGGAAAGGCAGGCAGAGAATTCCCTGCTAGCACCTTCTCTGTGCCTGGGAAGCACAAGTGTTCACATTGCTTCGCAGAACCGCTTTTGTGCAGAAAACAGTAACACTTGTTCAGAACGAAAGAAAGCACAGAGCCCCAGATTTTATGTTGTCCTGGAGAGCTTGCAGAGCACTGGGGAAAGGCAGGCAGAGAATTCCCTGCTAGCACCTTCTCTGTGCCTGGGAAGCAGAAGTGTTCACATTGCTTTGCAGAATCGCTTTTGTGCAGAAAACAGTAACACTTGTTCAGAACGAAAGAAAGCACAGAGCCCCAGATTTTATGTTGTCCTGGAGAGCTTGCAGAGCACTGGGGAAAGGCAGGCAGAGAATTCCCTGCTAGCACCTTCTCTGTGCCTGGGAAGCACAAGTGTTCACATTGCTTCGCAGAATCGCTTTTGTGCAGAAAACAGTAACACTTGTTCAGAACGAAAGAAAGCACAGAGCCCCAGATTTGCTGTTGTCCTGGAGAGCTTGCAGAGCACTGGGGAAAGGCAGGCAGAGAATTCCCTGCTAGCACCTTCTCTGTGCCTGGGAAGCACAAGTGTTCACATTGCTTCGCAGAATCGCTTTTCGGCAGAAAACAGTAACACTTGTTCAGAACGAAAGAAAGCACAGAGCCCCAGATTTTATGTTGTCCTGGAGAGCTTGCAGAGCACTGGGGAAAGGCAGGCAGAGAATTCCCTGCTAGCACCTTCTCTGTGCCTGGGAAGCACAAGTGTTCACATTGCTTCGCAGAATCGCTTTTGTGCAGAAAACAGTAACACTTGTTCAGAACGAAAGAAAGCACAGAGCCCCAGATTTTATGTTGTCCTGGAGAGCTTGCAGAGCACTGGGGAAAGGCAGGCAGAGAATTCCCTGCTAGCACCTTCTCTGTGCCTGGGAAGCACAAGTGTTCACATTGCTTTGCAGAATCGCTTTTGTGCAGAAAACAGTAACACTTGTTCAGAACGAAAGAAAGCACAGAGCCCCAGATTTTATGTTGTCCTGGAGAGCTTGCAGAGCACTGGGGAAAGGCAGGCAGAGAATTCCCTGCTAGCACCTTCTCTGTGCCTGGGAAGCACAAGTGTTCACATTGCTTCGCAGAATCGCTTTTGTGCAGAAAACAGTAACACTTGTTCAGAACGAAAGAAAGCACAGAGCCCCAGATTTTATGTTGTCCTGGAGAGCTTGCAGAGCACTGGGGAAAGGCAGGCAGAGAATTCCCTGCTAGCACCTTCTCTGTGCCTGGGAAGCACAAGTGTTCACATTGCTTCGCAGAATCGCTTTTCTGCAGAAAACAGTAACACTTGTTCAGAACGAAAGAAAGCACAGAGCCCCAGATTTTATGTTGTCCTGGAGAACTTGCAGAGCACTGGGGAAAGGCAGGCAGAGAATTCCCTGCTAGCACCTTCTCTGTGCCTGGGAAGCACAAGTGTTCACATTGCTTCGCAGAATCGCTTTTCGGCAGAAAACAGTAACACTTGTTCAGAACGAAAGAAAGCACAGAGCCCCAGATTTTATGTTGTCCTGGAGAGATTGCAGAGCACTGAGGAAACGCAGGCAGAGAATTCCCTGCTAGCACCTTCTCTGTGCCTGGGAAGCACAAGTGTTCACATTGCTTCGCAGAATCGCTTTTGTGCAGAAAACAGTAACACTTGTTCAGAACGAAAGAAAGCACAGAGCCCCAGATTTTATGTTGTCCTGGAGAGCTTGCAGAGCACTGGGGAAAGGCAGGCAGAGAATTCCCTGCTAGCACCTTCTCTGTGCCTGGGAAGCACAAGTGTTCACATTGCTTCGCAGAATCGCTTTTGTGCAGAAAACAGTAACACTTGTTCAGAACGAAAGAAAGCACAGAGCCCCAGATTTTATGTTGTCCTGGAGAGCTTGCAGAGCACTGGGGAAAGGCAGGCAGAGAATTCCCTGCTAGCACCTTCTCTGTGCCTGGGAAGCACAAGTGTTCACATTGCTTCGCAGAATCGCTTTTGTGCAGAAAACAGTAACACTTGTTCAGAACGAAAGAAAGCACAGAGCCCCAGATTTGCTGTTGTCCTGGAGAGCTTGCAGAGCACTGGGGAAAGGCAGGCAGAGAATTCCCTGCTAGCACCTTCTCTGTGCCTGGGAAGCAGAAGTGTTCACATTGCTTTGCAGAATCGCTTTTGTGCAGAAAACAGTAACACTTGTTCAGAACGAAAGAAAGCACAGAGCCCCAGATTTTATGTTGTCCTGGAGAGCTTGCAGAGCACTGGGGAAAGGCAGGCAGAGAATTCCCTGCTAGCACCTTCTCTGTGCCTGGGAAGCACAAGTGTTCACATTGCTTCGCAGAATCGCTTTTGTGCAGAAAACAGTAACACTTGTTCAGAACGAAAGAAAGCACAGAGCCCCAGATTTTATGTTGTCCTGGAGAGCTTGCAGAGCACTGGGGAAAGGCAGGCAGAGAATTCCCTGCTAGCACCTTCTCTGTGCCTGGGAAGCACAAGTGTTCACATTGCTTCGCAGAATCGCTTTTGTGCAGAAAACAGTAACACTTGTTCAGAACGAAAGAAAGCACAGAGCCCCAGATTTTATGTTGTCCTGGAGAGCTTGCAGAGCACTGGGGAAAGGCAGGCAGAGAATTCCCTGCTAGCACCTTCTCTGTGCCTGGGAAGCACAAGTGTTCATATTGCTTCGCAGAATCGCTTTTGTGCAGAAAACAGTAACACTTGTTCAGAACGAAAGAAAGCACAGAGCCCCAGATTTTATGTTGTCCTGGAGAGCTTGCAGAGCACTGGGGAAAGGCAGGCAGAGAATTCCCTGCTAGCACCTTCTCTTTGCCTGGGAAGCAGAAGTGTTCACATTGCTTCGCAGAATCGCTTTTGTGCAGAAAACAGTAACACTTGTTCAGAACGAAAGAAAGCACAGAGCCCCAGATTTTATGTTGTCCTGGAGAGCTTGCAGAGCACTGGGGAAAGGCAGGCAGAGAATTCCCTGCTAGCACCTTCTCTGTGCCTGGGAAGCACAAGTGTTCACATTGCTTCGCAGAATCGCTTTTGTGCAGAAAACAGTAACACTTGTTCAGAACGAAAGAAAGCACAGAGCCCCAGATTTTATGTTGTCCTGGAGAGCTTGCAGAGCACTGGGGAAAGGCAGGCAGAGAATTCCCTGCTAGCACCTTCTCTGTGCCTGGGAAGCACAAGTGTTCACATTGCTTTGCAGAATCGCTTTTGTGCAGAAAACAGTAACACTTGTTCAGAACGAAAGAAAGCACAGAGCCCCAGATTTTATGTTGTCCTGGAGAGCTTGCAGAGCACTGGGGAAAGGCAGGCAGAGAATTCCCTGCTAGCACCTTCTCTGTGCCTGGGAAGCACAAGTGTTCACATTGCTTTGCAGAATCGCTTTTGTGCAGAAAACAGTAACACTTGTTCAGAACGAAAGAAAGCACAGAGCCCCAGATTTGCTGTTGTCCTGGAGAGCTTGCAGAGCACTGGGGAAAGGCAGGCAGAGAATTCCCTGCTAGCACCTTCTCTGTGCCTGGGAAGCACAAGTGTTCACATTGCTTCGCAGAATCGCTTTTGTGCAGAAAACAGTAACACTTGTTCAGAACGAAAGAAAGCACAGAGCCCCAGATTTGCTGTTGTCCTGGAGAGCTTGCAGAGCACTGGGGAAAGGCAGGCAGAGAATTCCCTGCTAGCACCTTCTCTGTGCCTGGGAAGCAGAAGTGTTCACATTGCTTTGCAGAATCGCTTTTGTGCAGAAAACAGTAACACTTGTTCAGAACGAAAGAAAGCACAGAGCCCCAGATTTTATGTTGTCCTGGAGAGCTTGCAGAGCACTGGGGAAAGGCAGGCAGAGAATTCCCTGCTAGCACCTTCTCTGTGCCTGGGAAGCAGAAGTGTTCACATTGCTTTGCAGAATCGCTTTTGTGCAGAAAACAGTAACACTTGTTCAGAACGAAAGAAAGCACAGAGCCCCAGATTTTATGTTGTCCTGGAGAGCTTGCAGAGCACTGGGGAAAGGCAGGCAGAGAATTCCCTGCTAGCACCTTCTCTGTGCCTGGGAAGCACAAGTGTTCACATTGCTTCGCAGAATCGCTTTTGTGCAGAAAACAGTAACACTTGTTCAGAACGAAAGAAAGCACAGAGCCCCAGATTTGCTGTTGTCCTGGAGAGCTTGCAGAGCACTGGGGAAAGGCAGGCAGAGAATTCCCTGCTAGCACCTTCTCTGTGCCTGGGAAGCACAAGTGTTCACATTGCTTCGCAGAATCGCTTTTGTGCAGAAAACAGTAACACTTGTTCAGAACGAAAGAAAGCACAGAGCCCCAGATTTTATGTTGTCCTGGAGAGCTTGCAGAGCACTGGGGAAAGGCAGGCAGAGAATTCCCTGCTAGCACCTTCTCTGTGCCTGGGAAGCAGAAGTGTTCACATTGCTTTGCAGAATCGCTTTTGTGCAGAAAACAGTAACACTTGTTCAGAACGAAAGAAAGCACAGAGCCCCAGATTTTATGTTGTCATGGAGAGCTTGCAGAGCACTGGGGAAAGGCAGGCAGAGAATTCCCTGCTAGCACCTTCTCTGTGCCTGGGAAGCACAAGTGTTCACATTGCTTTGCAGAATCGCTTTTGTGCAGAAAACAGTAACACTTGTTCAGAACGAAAGAAAGCACAGAGCCCCAGATTTTATGTTGTCCTGGAGAGCTTGCAGAGCACTGGGGAAAGGCAGGCAGAGAATTCCCTGCTAGCACCTTCTCTGTGCCTGGGAAGCACAAGTGTTCACATTGCTTCGCAGAATCGCTTTTGTGCAGAAAACAGTAACACTTGTTCAGAACGAAAGAAAGCACAGAGCCCCAGATTTTATGTTGTCCTGGAGAGCTTGCAGAGCACTGGGGAAAGGCAGGCAGAGAATTCCCTGCTAGCACCTTCTCTGTGCCTGGGAAGCACAAGTGTTCACATTGCTTCGCAGAATCGCTTTTGTGCAGAAAACAGTAACACTTGTTCAGAACGAAAGAAAGCACAGAGCCCCAGATTTGCTGTTGTCCTGGAGAGCTTGCAGAGCACTGGGGAAAGGCAGGCAGAGAATTCCCTGCTAGCACCTTCTCTGTGCCTGGGAAGCACAAGTGTTCACATTGCTTCGCAGAATCGCTTTTCGGCAGAAAACAGTAACACTTGTTCAGAACGAAAGAAAGCACAGAGCCCCAGATTTTATGTTGTCCTGGAGAGATTGCAGAGCACTGAGGAAAGGCAGGCAGAGAATTCCCTGCTAGCACCTTCTCTGTGCCTGGGAAGCACAAGTGTTCACATTGCTTCGCAGAATCGCTTTTGTGCAGAAAACAGTAACACTTGTTCAGAACGAAAGAAAGCACAGAGCCCCAGATTTTATGTTGTCCTGGAGAGCTTGCAGAGCACTGGGGAAAGGCAGGCAGAGAATTCCCTGCTAGCACCTTCTCTGTGCCTGGGAAGCAGAAGTGTTCACATTGCTTCGCGGAATCGCTTTTGTGCAGAAAACAGTAACACTTGTTCAGAACGAAAGAAAGCACAGAGCCCCAGATTTTATGTTGTCCTGGAGAGCTTGCAGAGCACTGGGGAAAGGCAGGCAGAGAATTCCCTGCTAGCACCTTCTCTGTGCCTGGGAAGCACAAGTGTTCACATTGCTTCGCAGAATCGCTTTTGTGCAGAAAACAGTAACACTTGTTCAGAACGAAAGAAAGCACAGAGCCCCAGATTTGCTGTTGTCCTGGAGAGCTTGCAGAGCACTGGGGAAAGGCAGGCAGAGAATTCCCTGCTAGCACCTTCTCTGTGCCTGGGAAGCAGAAGTGTTCACATTGCTTTGCAGAATCGCTTTTGTGCAGAAAACAGTAACACTTGTTCAGAACGAAAGAAAGCACAGAGCCCCAGATTTTATGTTGTCCTGGAGAGCTTGCAGAGCACTGGGGAAAGGCAGGCAGAGAATTCCCTGCTAGCACCTTCTCTGTGCCTGGGAAGCACAAGTGTTCACATTGCTTCGCAGAATCGCTTTTGTGCAGAAAACAGTAACACTTGTTCAGAACGAAAGAAAGCACAGAGCCCCAGATTTGCTGTTGTCCTGGAGAGCTTGCAGAGCACTGGGGAAAGGCAGGCAGAGAATTCCCTGCTAGCACCTTCTCTGTGCCTGGGAAGCACAAGTGTTCACATTGCTTCGCAGAATCGCTTTTCGGCAGAAAACAGTAACACTTGTTCAGAACGAAAGAAAGCACAGAGCCCCAGATTTTATGTTGTCCTGGAGAGATTGCAGAGCACTGAGGAAAGGCAGGCAGAGAATTCCCTGCTAGCACCTTCTCTGTGCCTGGGAAGCACAAGTGTTCACATTGCTTCGCAGAATCGCTTTTGTGCAGAAAACAGTAACACTTGTTCAGAACGAAAGAAAGCACAGAGCCCCAGATTTTATGTTGTCCTGGAGAGCTTGCAGAGCACTGGGGAAAGGCAGGCAGAGAATTCCCTGCTAGCACCTTCTCTGTGCCTGGGAAGCAGAAGTGTTCACATTGCTTCGCAGAATCGCTTTTGTGCAGAAAACAGTAACACTTGTTCAGAACGAAAGAAAGCACAGAGCCCCAGATTTTATGTTGTCCTGGAGAGCTTGCAGAGCACTGGGGAAAGGCAGGCAGAGAATTCCCTGCTAGCACCTTCTCTGTGCCTGGGAAGCACAAGTGTTCACATTGCTTCGCAGAATCGCTTTTGTGCAGAAAACAGTAACACTTGTTCAGAACGAAAGAAAGCACAGAGCCCCAGATTTGCTGTTGTCCTGGAGAGCTTGCAGAGCACTGGGGAAAGGCAGGCAGAGAATTCCCTGCTAGCACCTTCTCTGTGCCTGGGAAGCAGAAGTGTTCACATTGCTTTGCAGAATCGCTTTTGTGCAGAAAACAGTAACACTTGTTCAGAACGAAAGAAAGCACAGAGCCCCAGATTTTATGTTGTCCTGGAGAGCTTGCAGAGCACTGGGGAAAGGCAGGCAGAGAATTCCCTGCTAGCACCTTCTCTGTGCCTGGGAAGCACAAGTGTTCACATTGCTTCGCAGAATCGCTTTTGTGCAGAAAACAGTAACACTTGTTCAGAACGAAAGAAAGCACAGAGCCCCAGATTTTATGTTGTCCTGGAGAGCTTGCAGAGCACTGGGGAAAGGCAGGCAGAGAATTCCCTGCTAGCACCTTCTCTGTGCCTGGGAAGCACAAGTGTTCACATTGCTTCGCAGAATCGCTTTTGTGCAGAAAACAGTAACACTTGTTCAGAACGAAAGAAAGCACAGAGCCCCAGATTTGCTGTTGTCCTGGAGAGCTTGCAGAGCACTGGGGAAAGGCAGGCAGAGAATTCCCTGCTAGCACCTTCTCTGTGCCTGGGAAGCACAAGTGTTCACATTGCTTCGCAGAATCGCTTTTCGGCAGAAAACAGTAACACTTGTTCAGAACGAAAGAAAGCACAGAGCCCCAGATTTTATGTTGTCCTGGAGAGATTGCAGAGCACTGAGGAAAGGCAGGCAGAGAATTCCCTGCTAGCACCTTCTCTGTGCCTGGGAAGCACAAGTGTTCACATTGCTTCGCAGAATCGCTTTTGTGCAGAAAACAGTAACACTTGTTCAGAACGAAAGAAAGCACAGAGCCCCAGATTTTATGTTGTCCTGGAGAGCTTGCAGAGCACTGGGGAAAGGCAGGCAGAGAATTCCCTGCTAGCACCTTCTCTGTGCCTGGGAAGCAGAAGTGTTCACATTGCTTCGCAGAATCGCTTTTGTGCAGAAAACAGTAACACTTGTTCAGAACGAAAGAAAGCACAGAGCCCCAGATTTTATGTTGTCCTGGAGAGCTTGCAGAGCACTGGGGAAAGGCAGGCAGAGAATTCCCTGCTAGCACCTTCTCTGTGCCTGGGAAGCACAAGTGTTCACATTGCTTCGCAGAATCGCTTTTGTGCAGAAAACAGTAACACTTGTTCAGAACGAAAGAAAGCACAGAGCCCCAGATTTGCTGTTGTCCTGGAGAGCTTGCAGAGCACTGGGGAAAGGCAGGCAGAGAATTCCCTGCTAGCACCTTCTCTGTGCCTGGGAAGCAGAAGTGTTCACATTGCTTTGCAGAATCGCTTTTGTGCAGAAAACAGTAACACTTGTTCAGAACGAAAGAAAGCACAGAGCCCCAGATTTTATGTTGTCCTGGAGAGCTTGCAGAGCACTGGGGAAAGGCAGGCAGAGAATTCCCTGCTAGCACCTTCTCTGTGCCTGGGAAGCACAAGTGTTCACATTGCTTCGCAGAATCGCTTTTGTGCAGAAAACAGTAACACTTGTTCAGAACGAAAGAAAGCACAGAGCCCCAGATTTGCTGTTGTCCTGGAGAGCTTGCAGAGCACTGGGGAAAGGCAGGCAGAGAATTCCCTGCTAGCACCTTCTCTGTGCCTGGGAAGCACAAGTGTTCACATTGCTTCGCAGAATCGCTTTTCGGCAGAAAACAGTAACACTTGTTCAGAACGAAAGAAAGCACAGAGCCCCAGATTTTATGTTGTCCTGGAGAGATTGCAGAGCACTGAGGAAAGGCAGGCAGAGAATTCCCTGCTAGCACCTTCTCTGTGCCTGGGAAGCACAAGTGTTCACATTGCTTCGCAGAATCGCTTTTGTGCAGAAAACAGTAACACTTGTTCAGAACGAAAGAAAGCACAGAGCCCCAGATTTTATGTTGTCCTGGAGAGCTTGCAGAGCACTGGGGAAAGGCAGGCAGAGAATTCCCTGCTAGCACCTTCTCTGTGCCTGGGAAGCAGAAGTGTTCACATTGCTTCGCAGAATCGCTTTTGTGCAGAAAACAGTAACACTTGTTCAGAACGAAAGAAAGCACAGAGCCCCAGATTTTATGTTGTCCTGGAGAGCTTGCAGAGCACTGGGGAAAGGCAGGCAGAGAATTCCCTGCTAGCACCTTCTCTGTGCCTGGGAAGCACAAGTGTTCACATTGCTTCGCAGAATCGCTTTTGTGCAGAAAACAGTAACACTTGTTCAGAACGAAAGAAAGCACAGAGCCCCAGATTTGCTGTTGTCCTGGAGAGCTTGCAGAGCACTGGGGAAAGGCAGGCAGAGAATTCCCTGCTAGCACCTTCTCTGTGCCTGGGAAGCAGAAGTGTTCACATTGCTTTGCAGAATCGCTTTTGTGCAGAAAACAGTAACACTTGTTCAGAACGAAAGAAAGCACAGAGCCCCAGATTTTATGTTGTCCTGGAGAGCTTGCAGAGCACTGGGGAAAGGCAGGCAGAGAATTCCCTGCTAGCACCTTCTCTGTGCCTGGGAAGCACAAGTGTTCACATTGCTTCGCAGAATCGCTTTTGTGCAGAAAACAGTAACACTTGTTCAGAACGAAAGAAAGCACAGAGCCCCAGATTTTATGTTGTCCTGGAGAGCTTGCAGAGCACTGGGGAAAGGCAGGCAGAGAATTCCCTGCTAGCACCTTCTCTGTGCCTGGGAAGCACAAGTGTTCACATTGCTTCGCAGAATCGCTTTTGTGCAGAAAACAGTAACACTTGTTCAGAACGAAAGAAAGCACAGAGCCCCAGATTTTATGTTGTCCTGGAGAGCTTGCAGAGCACTGGGGAAAGGCAGGCAGAGAATTCCCTGCTAGCACCTTCTCTGTGCCTGGGAAGCACAAGTGTTCATATTGCTTCGCAGAATCGCTTTTGTGCAGAAAACAGTAACACTTGTTCAGAACGAAAGAAAGCACAGAGCCCCAGATTTTATGTTGTCCTGGAGAGCTTGCAGAGCACTGGGGAAAGGCAGGCAGAGAATTCCCTGCTAGCACCTTCTCTTTGCCTGGGAAGCAGAAGTGTTCACATTGCTTCGCAGAATCGCTTTTGTGCAGAAAACAGTAACACTTGTTCAGAACGAAAGAAAGCACAGAGCCCCAGATTTTATGTTGTCCTGGAGAGCTTGCAGAGCACTGGGGAAAGGCAGGCAGAGAATTCCCTGCTAGCACCTTCTCTGTGCCTGGGAAGCACAAGTGTTCACATTGCTTCGCAGAATCGCTTTTGTGCAGAAAACAGTAACACTTGTTCAGAACGAAAGAAAGCACAGAGCCCCAGATTTTATGTTGTCCTGGAGAGCTTGCAGAGCACTGGGGAAAGGCAGGCAGAGAATTCCCTGCTAGCACCTTCTCTGTGCCTGGGAAGCACAAGTGTTCACATTGCTTCGCAGAATCGCTTTTGTGCAGAAAACAGTAACACTTGTTCAGAACGAAAGAAAGCACAGAACCCCAGATTTTATGTTGTCCTGGAGAGCTTGCAGAGCACTGAGGAAGGCAGGCAGAGAATTCCCTGCTAGCACCTTCTCTGTGCCTGTTCACATTGCTTTGCAGAATCGCTTTTGTGCAGAAAACAGTAACACTTGTTCAGAACGAAAGAAAGCACAGAGCCCCAGATTTGCTGTTGTCCTGGAGAGCTTGCAGAGCACTGGGGAAAGGCAGGCAGAGAATTCCCTGCTAGCACCTTCTCTGTGCCTGGGAAGCACAAGTGTTCACATTGCTTCGCAGAATCGCTTTTGTGCAGAAAACAGTAACACTTGTTCAGAATGAAAGAAAGCACAGAACCCCAGATTTTATGTTGTCCTGGAGAGCTTGCAGAGCACTAAGGAAAGGCAGGCAGAGAATTCCCTGCTAGCACCTTCTCTGTGCCTGTTCACTTTTCCTCGCAGAATCGCTTTTGTGCAGAAAACAGTAACACTTGTTCAGAACGAAAGAAAGCACAGAGCCCCAGATTTTATGTTGTCCTGGAGAGCTTGCAGAGCACTGGGGAAAGGCAGGCAGAGAATTCCCTGCTAGCACCTTCGCAGTGCCTGGGAAGCACAAGTGTTCACGTTGCTTCGCAGAATCGCTTTTGTGCAGAAAACAGTAACACTTGTTCAGAACGAAAGAAAGCACAGAGCCCCAGATTTTATGTTGTCCTGGAGAGCTTGCAGAGCACTGGGGAAAGGCAGGCAGAGAATTCCCTGCTAGCACCTTCTCTGTGCCTGGGAAGCACAAGTGTTCACATTGCTTCGCAGAATCGCTTTTGTGCAGAAAACAGTAACACTTGTTCAGAACGAAAGAAAGCACAGAGCCCCAGATTTGCTGTTGTCCTGGAGAGCTTGCAGAGCACTGGGGAAAGGCAGGCAGAGAATTCCCTGCTAGCACCTTCTCTGTGCCTGGGAAGCAGAAGTGTTCACATTGCTTCGCAGAATCGCTTTTGTGCAGAAAACAGTAACACTTGTTCAGAACGAAAGAAAGCACAGAGCCCCAGATTTGCTGTTGTCCTGGAGAGCTTGCAGAGCACTGGGGAAAGGCAGGCAGAGAATTCCCTGCTAGCACCTTCTCTGTGCCTGGGAAGCACAAGTGTTCACATTGCTTCGCAGAATCGCTTTTGTGCAGAAAACAGTAACACTTGTTCAGAACGAAAGAAAGCACAGAGCCCCAGATTTGCTATTGCCCTGGAGAGCTTGCAGAGCACTGGGGAAAGGCAGGCAGAGAATTCCCTGCTAGCACCTTCTCTGTGCCTGGGAAGCAGAAGTGTTCACATTGCTTTGCAGAATCGCTTTTGTGCAGAAAACAGTAACACTTGTTCAGAACGAAAGAAAGCACAGAGCCCCAGATTTTATGTTGTCCTGGAGAGCTTGCAGAGCACTGGGGAAAGGCAGGCAGAGAATTCCCTGCTAGCACCTTCTCTGTGCCTGGGAAGCAGAAGTGTTCACATTGCTTCGCAGAATCGCTTTTGTGCAGAAAACAGTAACACTTGTTCAGAACGAAAGAAAGCACAGAGCCCCAGATTTTATGTTGTCCTGGAGAGCTTGCAGAGCACTGGGGAAAGGCAGGCAGAGAATTCCCTGCTAGCACCTTCTCTGTGCCTGGGAAGCAGAAGTGTTCACATTGCTTCGCAGAATCGCTTTTGTGCAGAAAACAGTAACACTTGTTCAGAACGAAAGAAAGCACAGAGCCCCAGATTTTATGTTGTCCTGGAGAGCTTGCAGAGCACTGGGGAAAGGCAGGCAGAGAATTCCCTGCTAGCACCTTCTCTGTGCCTGGGAAGCACAAGTGTTCACATTGCTTCGCAGAATCGCTTTTGTGCAGAAAACAGTAACACTTGTTCAGAATGAAAGAAAGCACAGAACACCAGATTTTATGTTGTCCTGGAGAGCTTGCAGAGCACTGAGGAAAGGCAGGCAGAGAATTCCCTGCTAGCACCTTCTCTGTGCCTGTTCACATTGCTTCGCAGAATCGCTTTTGTGCAGAAAACAGTAACACTTGTTCAGAACGAAAGAAAGCACAGAGCCCCAGATTTTATGTTGTCCTGGAGAGCTTGCAGAGCACTGGGGAAAGGCAGGCAGAGAATTCCCTGCTAGCACCTTCTCTGTGCCTGGGAAGCAGAAGTGTTCACATTGCTTCGCAGAATCGCTTTTCTGCAGAAAACAGTAACACTTGTTCAGAACGAAAGAAAGCACAGAGCCCCAGATTTTATGTTGTCCTGGAGAGCTTGCAGAGCACTGGGGAAAGGCAGGCAGAGAATTCCCTGCTAGCACCTTCTCTGTGCCTGGGAAGCACAAGTGTTCATATTGCTTCGCAGAATCGCTTTTCTGCAGAAAACAGTAACACTTGTTCAGAATGAAAGAAAGCACAGAACCCCAGATTTTATGTTGTCCTGGAGAGATTGCAGAGCACTGGGGAAAGGCAGGCAGAGAATTCCCTGCTAGCACCTTCTCTGTGCCTGGGAAGCAGAAGTGTTCACATTGCTTCGCAGAATCGCTTTTGTGCAAAAAACAGTAACACTTGTTCAGAACGAAAGAAAGCACAGAGCCCCAGATTTTATGTTGTCCTGGAGAGCTTGCAGAGCACTGGGGAAAGGCAGGCAGAGAATTCCCTGCTAGCACCTTCTCTGTGCCTGGGAAGCACAAGTGTTCACATTGCTTTGCAGAATCGCTTTTGTGCAGAAAACAGTAACACTTGTTCAGAACGAAAGAAAGCACAGAGCCCCAGATTTTATGTTGTCCTGGAGAGCTTGCAGAGCACTGGGGAAAGGCAGGCAGAGAATTCCCTGCTAGCACCTTCTCTGTGCCTGGGAAGCAGAAGTGTTCACATTGCTTCGCAGAATCGCTTTTGTGCAGAAAACAGTAACACTTGTTCAGAACGAAAGAAAGCACAGAGCCCCAGATTTTATGTTGTCCTGGAGAGCTTGCAGAGCACTGGGGAAAGGCAGGCAGAGAATTCCCTGCTAGCACCTTCTCTGTGCCTGGGAAGCACAAGTGTTCACATTGCTTCGCAGAATCGCTTTTGTGCAGAAAACAGTAACACTTGTTCAGAACGAAAGAAAGCACAGAACCCCAGATTTTATGTTGTCCTGGAGAGCTTGCAGAGCACTGAGGAAGGCAGGCAGAGAATTCCCTGCTAGCACCTTCTCTGTGCCTGGGAAGCACAAGTGTTCACATTGCTTCGCAGAATCGCTTTTGTGCAGAAAACAGTAACACTTGTTCAGAACGAAAGAAAGCACAGAGCCCCAGATTTGCTGTTGTCCTGGAGAGCTTGCAGAGCACTGGGGAAAGGGAGGCAGAGAATTCCCTGCTAGCACCTTCTCTGTGCCTGGGAAGCACAAGTGTTCACATTGCTTCGCAGAATCGCTTTTGTGCAGAAAACAGTAACACTTGTTCAGAACGAAAGAAAGCA
This sequence comes from Strix uralensis, assembly GCF_047716275.1. Classification (NCBI taxonomy): domain Eukaryota; kingdom Metazoa; phylum Chordata; class Aves; order Strigiformes; family Strigidae; genus Strix; species Strix uralensis. The sequence goes on from NW_027436853.1 coordinate 125,204, forward strand.
CAGAACCCCAGATTTTATGTTGTCCTGGAGAGCTTGCAGAGCACTGAGGAAGGCAGGCAGAGAATTCCCTGCTAGCACCTTCTCTGTGCCTGTTCACATTGCTTCGCAGAATCGCTTTTGTGCAGAAAACAGTAACACTTGTTCAGAACGAAAGAAAGCACAGAGCCCCAGATTTTATGTTGTCCTGGAGAGCTTGCAGAGCACTGGGGAAAGGCAGGCAGAGAATTCCCTGCTAGCACCTTCTCTGTGCCTGGGAAGCAGAAGTGTTCACATTGCTTCGCAGAATCGCTTTTGTGCAGAAAACAGTAACACTTGTTCAGAACGAAAGAAAGCACAGAGCCCCAGATTTTATGTTGTCCTGGAGAGCTTGCAGAGCACTGGGGAAAGGCAGGCAGAGAATTCCCTGCTAGCACCTTCTCTGTGCCTGGGAAGCACAAGTGTTCACATTGCTTCGCAGAATCGCTTTTGTGCAGAAAACAGTAACACTTGTTCAGAACGAAAGAAAGCACAGAACCCCAGATTTTATGTTGTCCTGGAGAGCTTGCAGAGCACTGAGGAAGGCAGGCAGAGAATTCCCTGCTAGCACCTTCTCTGTGCCTGTTCACATTGCTTCGCAGAATCGCTTTTGTGCAGAAAACAGTAACACTTGTTCAGAACGAAAGAAAGCACAGAGCCCCAGATTTTATGTTGTCCTGGAGAGCTTGCAGAGCACTGGGGAAAGGCAGGCAGAGAATTCCCTGCTAGCACCTTCTCTGTGCCTGGGAAGCAGAAGTGTTCACATTGCTTCGCAGAATCGCTTTTGTGCAGAAAACAGTAACACTTGTTCAGAATGAAAGAAAGCACAGAGCCCCAGATTTGCTGTTGTCCTGGAGAGCTTGCAGAGCACTGAGGAAAGGCAGGCAGAGAATTCCCTGCTAGCACCTTCTCTGTGCCTGGGAAGCAGAAGTGTTCACATTGCTTCGCAGAATCGCTTTTGTGCAGAAAACAGTAACACTTGTTCAGAACGAAAGAAAGCACAGAGCCCCAGATTTTATGTTGTCCTGGAGAGCTTGCAGAGCACTGGGGAAAGGCAGGCAGAGAATTCCCTGCTAGCACCTTCTCTTTGCCTGGGAAGCAGAAGTGTTCACATTGCTTTGCAGAATCGCTTTTGTGCAGAAAACAGTAACACTTGTTCAGAATGAAAGAAAGCACAGAGCCCCAGATTTTATGTTGTCCTGGAGAGCTTGCAGAGCACTGGGGAAAGGCAGGCAGAGAATTCCCTGCTAGCACCTTCTCTGTGCCTGGGAAGCAGAAGTGTTCACATTGCTTCGCAGAATCGCTTTTGTGCAGAAAACCGTAACACTTGTTCAGAACGAAAGAAAGCACAGAGCCCCAGATTTTATGTTGTCCTGGAGAGCTTGCAGAGCACTGGGGAAAGGCAGGCAGAGAATTCCCTGCTAGCACCTTCTCTGTGCCTGGGAAGCACAAGTGTTCACATTGCTTCGCAGAATCGCTTTTGTGCAGAAAACAGTAACACTTGTTCAGAACGAAAGAAAGCACAGAGCCCCAGATTTTATGTTGTCCTGGAGAGCTTGCAGAGCACTGGGGAAAGGCAGGCAGAGAATTCCCTGCTAGCACCTTCTCTGTGCCTGGGAAGCACAAGTGTTCACATTGCTTCGCAGAATCGCTTTTGTGCAGAAAACAGTAACACTTGTTCAGAACGAAAGAAAGCACAGAGCCCCAGATTTTATGTTGTCCTGGAGAGCTTGCAGAGCACTGGGGAAAGGCAGGCAGAGAATTCCCTGCTAGCACCTTCTCTGTGCCTGGGAAGCAGAAGTGTTCACATTGCTTTGCAGAATCGCTTTTGTGCAGAAAACAGTAACACTTGTTCAGAACGAAAGAAAGCACAGAGCCCCAGATTTTATGTTGTCCTGGAGAGCTTGCAGAGCACTGGGGAAAGGCAGGCAGAGAATTCCCTGCTAGCACCTTCTCTGTGCCTGGGAAGCAGAAGTGTTCACATTGCTTCGCAGAATCGCTTTTGTGCAGAAAACAGTAACACTTGTTCAGAACGAAAGAAAGCACAGAGCCCCAGATTTTATGTTGTCCTGGAGAGCTTGCAGAGCACTGGGGAAAGGCAGGCAGAGAATTCCCTGCTAGCACCTTCTCTGTGCCTGGGAAGCACAAGTGTTCACATTGCTTCGCAGAATCGCTTTTGTGCAGAAAACAGTAACACTTGTTCAGAACGAAAGAAAGCACAGAGCCCCAGATTTTATGTTGTCCTGGAGAGCTTGCAGAGCACTGGGGAAAGGCAGGCAGAGAATTCCCTGCTAGCACCTTCTCTGTGCCTGGGAAGCACAAGTGTTCACATTGCTTCGCAGAATCGCTTTTGTGCAGAAAACAGTAACACTTGTTCAGAATGAAAGAAAGCACAGAACACCAGATTTTATGTTGTCCTGGAGAGCTTGCAGAGCACTGAGGAAAGGCAGGCAGAGAATTCCCTGCTAGCACCTTCTCTGTGCCTGTTCACATTGCTTCGCAGAATCGCTTTTGTGCAGAAAACAGTAACACTTGTTCAGAACGAAAGAAAGCACAGAGCCCCAGATTTTATGTTGTCCTGGAGAGCTTGCAGAGCACTGGGGAAAGGCAGGCAGAGAATTCCCTGCTAGCACCTTCTCTGTGCCTGGGAAGCAGAAGTGTTCACATTGCTTCGCAGAATCGCTTTTCTGCAGAAAACAGTAACACTTGTTCAGAACGAAAGAAAGCACAGAGCCCCAGATTTTATGTTGTCCTGGAGAGCTTGCAGAGCACTGGGGAAAGGCAGGCAGAGAATTCCCTGCTAGCACCTTCTCTGTGCCTGGGAAGCACAAGTGTTCACATTGCTTCGCAGAATCGCTTTTGTGCAAAAAACAGTAACACTTGTTCAGAACGAAAGAAAGCACAGAGCCCCAGATTTTATGTTGTCCTGGAGAGCTTGCAGAGCACTGGGGAAAGGCAGGCAGAGAATTCCCTGCTAGCACCTTCTCTGTGCCTGGGAAGCACAAGTGTTCACATTGCTTTGCAGAATCGCTTTTCTGCAGAAAACAGTAACACTTGTTCAGAACGAAAGAAAGCACAGAGCCCCAGATTTGCTGTTGTCCTGGAGAGCTTGCAGAGCACTGGGGAAAGGCAGGCAGAGAATTCCCTGCTAGCACCTTCTCTGTGCCTGGGAAGCAGAAGTGTTCACATTGCTTCGCAGAATCGCTTTTGTGCAGAAAACAGTAACACTTGTTCAGAACGAAAGAAAGCACAGAGCCCCAGATTTTATGTTGTCCTGGAGAGCTTGCAGAGCACTGGGGAAAGGCAGGCAGAGAATTCCCTGCTAGCACCTTCTCTGTGCCTGGGAAGCACAAGTGTTCACATTGCTTCGCAGAATCGCTTTTGTGCAGAAAACAGTAACACTTGTTCAGAACGAAAGAAAGCACAGAACCCCAGATTTTATGTTGTCCTGGAGAGCTTGCAGAGCACTGAGGAAGGCAGGCAGAGAATTCCCTGCTAGCACCTTCTCTGTGCCTGGGAAGCACAAGTGTTCACATTGCTTCGCAGAATCGCTTTTGTGCAGAAAACAGTAACACTTGTTCAGAACGAAAGAAAGCACAGAGCCCCAGATTTGCTGTTGTCCTGGAGAGCTTGCAGAGCACTGGGGAAAGGGAGGCAGAGAATTCCCTGCTAGCACCTTCTCTGTGCCTGGGAAGCACAAGTGTTCACATTGCTTCGCAGAATCGCTTTTGTGCAGAAAACAGTAACACTTGTTCAGAACGAAAGAAAGCACAGAACCCCAGATTTTATGTTGTCCTGGAGAGCTTGCAGAGCACTGAGGAAGGCAGGCAGAGAATTCCCTGCTAGCACCTTCTCTGTGCCTGTTCACATTGCTTCGCAGAATCGCTTTTGTGCAGAAAACAGTAACACTTGTTCAGAACGAAAGAAAGCACAGAGCCCCAGATTTGCTGTTGTCCTGGAGAGCTTGCAGAGCACTGGGGAAAGGCAGGCAGAGAATTCCCTGCTAGCACCTTCTCTGTGCCTGGGAAGCAGAAGTGTTCACATTGCTTCGCAGAATCGCTTTTGTGCAGAAAACAGTAACACTTGTTCAGAACGAAAGAAAGCACAGAGCCCCAGATTTTATGTTGTCCTGGAGAGCTTGCAGAGCACTGGGGAAAGGCAGGCAGAGAATTCCCTGCTAGCACCTTCTCTGTGCCTGGGAAGCACAAGTGTTCACATTGCTTCGCAGAATCGCTTTTGTGCAGAAAACAGTAACACTTGTTCAGAATGAAAGAAAGCACAGAACCCCAGATTTTATGTTGTCCTGGAGAGCTTGCAGAGCACTGAGGAAGGCAGGCAGAGAATTCCCTGCTAGCACCTTCTCTGTGCCTGTTCACATTGCTTCGCAGAATCGCTTTTGTGCAGAAAACAGTAACACTTGTTCAGAACGAAAGAAAGCACAGAGCCCCAGATTTTATGTTGTCCTGGAGAGCTTGCAGAGCACTGGGGAAAGGCAGGCAGAGAATTCCCTGCTAGCACCTTCTCTGTGCCTGGGAAGCACAAGTGTTCACATTGCTTCGCAGAATCGCTTTTGTGCAGAAAACAGTAACACTTGTTCAGAACGAAAGAAAGCACAGAGCCCCAGATTTTATGTTGTCCTGGAGAGCTTGCAGAGCACTGGGGAAAGGCAGGCAGAGAATTCCCTGCTAGCACCTTCTCTGTGCCTGGGAAGCACAAGTGTTCACATTGCTTCGCAGAATCGCTTTTGTGCAGAAAACAGTAACACTTGTTCAGAATGAAAGAAAGCACAGAGCCCCAGATTTTATGTTGTCCTGGAGAGCTTGCAGAGCACTGGGGAAAGGCAGGCAGAGAATTCCCTGCTAGCACCTTCTCTGTGCCTGGGAAGCACAAGTGTTCACATTGCTTCGCAGAATCGCTTTTGTGCAGAAAACAGTAACACTTGTTCAGAACGAAAGAAAGCACAGAACCCCAGATTTTATGTTGTCCTGGAGAGCTTGCAGAGCACTGAGGAAGGCAGGCAGAGAATTCCCTGCTAGCACCTTCTCTGTGCCTGGGAAGCACAAGTGTTCACATTGCTTCGCAGAATCGCTTTTGTGCAGAAAACAGTAACACTTGTTCAGAACGAAAGAAAGCACAGAGCCCCAGATTTGCTGTTGTCCTGGAGAGCTTGCAGAGCACTGGGGAAAGGGAGGCAGAGAATTCCCTGCTAGCACCTTCTCTGTGCCTGGGAAGCACAAGTGTTCACATTGCTTCGCAGAATCGCTTTTGTGCAGAAAACAGTAACACTTGTTCAGAACGAAAGAAAGCACAGAACCCCAGATTTTATGTTGTCCTGGAGAGCTTGCAGAGCACTGAGGAAGGCAGGCAGAGAATTCCCTGCTAGCACCTTCTCTGTGCCTGTTCACATTGCTTCGCAGAATCGCTTTTGTGCAGAAAACAGTAACACTTGTTCAGAACGAAAGAAAGCACAGAGCCCCAGATTTTATGTTGTCCTGGAGAGCTTGCAGAGCACTGGGGAAAGGCAGGCAGAGAATTCCCTGCTAGCACCTTCTCTGTGCCTGGGAAGCAGAAGTGTTCACATTGCTTCGCAGAATCGCTTTTGTGCAGAAAACAGTAACACTTGTTCAGAACGAAAGAAAGCACAGAGCCCCAGATTTTATGTTGTCCTGGAGAGCTTGCAGAGCACTGGGGAAAGGCAGGCAGAGAATTCCCTGCTAGCACCTTCTCTGTGCCTGGGAAGCACAAGTGTTCACATTGCTTCGCAGAATCGCTTTTGTGCAGAAAACAGTAACACTTGTTCAGAACGAAAGAAAGCACAGAACCCCAGATTTTATGTTGTCCTGGAGAGCTTGCAGAGCACTGAGGAAGGCAGGCAGAGAATTCCCTGCTAGCACCTTCTCTGTGCCTGTTCACATTGCTTCGCAGAATCGCTTTTGTGCAGAAAACAGTAACACTTGTTCAGAACGAAAGAAAGCACAGAGCCCCAGATTTTATGTTGTCCTGGAGAGCTTGCAGAGCACTGGGGAAAGGCAGGCAGAGAATTCCCTGCTAGCACCTTCTCTGTGCCTGGGAAGCACAAGTGTTCACATTGCTTCGCAGAATCGCTTTTGTGCAGAAAACAGTAACACTTGTTCAGAATGAAAGAAAGCACAGAGCCCCAGATTTGCTGTTGTCCTGGAGAGCTTGCAGAGCACTGAGGAAAGGCAGGCAGAGAATTCCCTGCTAGCACCTTCTCTGTGCCTGGGAAGCAGAAGTGTTCACATTGCTTCGCAGAATCGCTTTTGTGCAGAAAACAGTAACACTTGTTCAGAACGAAAGAAAGCACAGAGCCCCAGATTTTATGTTGTCCTGGAGAGCTTGCAGAGCACTGGGGAAAGGCAGGCAGAGAATTCCCTGCTAGCACCTTCTCTTTGCCTGGGAAGCAGAAGTGTTCACATTGCTTTGCAGAATCGCTTTTGTGCAGAAAACAGTAACACTTGTTCAGAATGAAAGAAAGCACAGAGCCCCAGATTTGCTGTTGTCCTGGAGAGCTTGCAGAGCACTGGGGAAAGGCAGGCAGAGAATTCCCTGCTAGCACCTTCTCTGTGCCTGGGAAGCAGAAGTGTTCACATTGCTTCGCAGAATCGCTTTTGTGCAGAAAACCGTAACACTTGTTCAGAACGAAAGAAAGCACAGAGCCCCAGATTTTATGTTGTCCTGGAGAGCTTGCAGAGCACTGGGGAAAGGCAGGCAGAGAATTCCCTGCTAGCACCTTCTCTGTGCCTGGGAAGCACAAGTGTTCACATTGCTTCGCAGAATCGCTTTTGTGCAGAAAACAGTAACACTTGTTCAGAACGAAAGAAAGCACAGAGCCCCAGATTTTATGTTGTCCTGGAGAGCTTGCAGAGCACTGGGGAAAGGCAGGCAGAGAATTCCCTGCTAGCACCTTCTCTGTGCCTGGGAAGCAGAAGTGTTCACATTGCTTCGCAGAATCGCTTTTGTGCAGAAAACAGTAACACTTGTTCAGAACGAAAGAAAGCACAGAGCCCCAGATTTTATGTTGTCCTGGAGAGCTTGCAGAGCACTGGGGAAAGGCAGGCAGAGAATTCCCTGCTAGCACCTTCTCTGTGCCTGGGAAGCAGAAGTGTTCACATTGCTTTGCAGAATCGCTTTTGTGCAGAAAACAGTAACACTTGTTCAGAACGAAAGAAAGCACAGAGCCCCAGATTTTATGTTGTCCTGGAGAGCTTGCAGAGCACTGGGGAAAGGCAGGCAGAGAATTCCCTGCTAGCACCTTCTCTGTGCCTGGGAAGCAGAAGTGTTCACATTGCTTCGCAGAATCGCTTTTGTGCAGAAAACAGTAACACTTGTTCAGAACGAAAGAAAGCACAGAGCCCCAGATTTTATGTTGTCCTGGAGAGCTTGCAGAGCACTGGGGAAAGGCAGGCAGAGAATTCCCTGCTAGCACCTTCTCTGTGCCTGGGAAGCAGAAGTGTTCACATTGCTTCGCAGAATCGCTTTTGTGCAGAAAACAGTAACACTTGTTCAGAACGAAAGAAAGCACAGAGCCCCAGATTTTATGTTGTCCTGGAGAGCTTGCAGAGCACTGGGGAAAGGCAGGCAGAGAATTCCCTGCTAGCACCTTCTCTGTGCCTGGGAAGCACAAGTGTTCACATTGCTTCGCAGAATCGCTTTTGTGCAGAAAACAGTAACACTTGTTCAGAATGAAAGAAAGCACAGAACACCAGATTTTATGTTGTCCTGGAGAGCTTGCAGAGCACTGAGGAAAGGCAGGCAGAGAATTCCCTGCTAGCACCTTCTCTGTGCCTGTTCACATTGCTTCGCAGAATCGCTTTTGTGCAGAAAACAGTAACACTTGTTCAGAACGAAAGAAAGCACAGAGCCCCAGATTTTATGTTGTCCTGGAGAGCTTGCAGAGCACTGGGGAAAGGCAGGCAGAGAATTCCCTGCTAGCACCTTCTCTGTGCCTGGGAAGCAGAAGTGTTCACATTGCTTCGCAGAATCGCTTTTCTGCAGAAAACAGTAACACTTGTTCAGAACGAAAGAAAGCACAGAGCCCCAGATTTTATGTTGTCCTGGAGAGCTTGCAGAGCACTGGGGAAAGGCAGGCAGAGAATTCCCTGCTAGCACCTTCTCTGTGCCTGGGAAGCACAAGTGTTCATATTGCTTCGCAGAATCGCTTTTCTGCAGAAAACAGTAACACTTGTTCAGAATGAAAGAAAGCACAAAACCCCAGATTTTATGTTGTCCTGGAGAGATTGCAGAGCACTGGGGAAAGGCAGGCAGAGAATTCCCTGCTAGCACCTTCTCTGTGCCTGGGAAGCAGAAGTGTTCACATTGCTTCGCAGAATCGCTTTTGTGCAAAAAACAGTAACACTTGTTCAGAACGAAAGAAAGCACAGAGCCCCAGATTTTATGTTGTCCTGGAGAGCTTGCAGAGCACTGGGGAAAGGCAGGCAGAGAATTCCCTGCTAGCACCTTCTCTGTGCCTGGGAAGCACAAGTGTTCACATTGCTTTGCAGAATCGCTTTTCTGCAGAAAACAGTAACACTTGTTCAGAACGAAAGAAAGCACAGAGCCCCAGATTTGCTGTTGTCCTGGAGAGCTTGCAGAGCACTGGGGAAAGGCAGGCAGAGAATTCCCTGCTAGCACCTTCTCTGTGCCTGGGAAGCAGAAGTGTTCACATTGCTTCGCAGAATCGCTTTTGTGCAGAAAACAGTAACACTTGTTCAGAACGAAAGAAAGCACAGAGCCCCAGATTTTATGTTGTCCTGGAGAGCTT